>NC_041014.1:2199272-2493690 GCF_004193775.1 Glycine soja
AGACCAAAGCTCTTGGTCCTATCAATAACCCACTGGGTATAAGATTCGTGCACATAGTCTGATTTCTTTCCCAACTGACTTCTGTTGAGTCTGCGGATAGCGCTCCAAGCTTGTGCGAATCTTTCCCTTTTGTTCGAGTGATCTCCATGGTTAAGATAGAATTCATTAGTCAAGGCAAGGTTGTTTGGTTTTGTCTTTATCGGGTACCCAAATTGTCGTCGAGCGAGGAGTGGGTTGTAGCTAATTCCGCCACGCATACCCAAAAGAGGTACGTTGGGATATTCACCACAACTCACAATAATCTCTCCAACATCACTAGCTGCTTGGTACCAAACAATGTCAGATGGGTCAAGAGTCATGATTCGGCGAGGCCAGGAAAGCTTGTCATCATTGGTCTTGAAGGCGCGGGATTGAGGTAAGTGGAAGGTAAACCACTGATAGAGTAAAGGTGCACAACAAGAAATGGTTCCCCGGCCAGCCTGGGTACGGTCATGGATAGAATGGTAGGTATCGGCGAGTAGAGTGGGTACGGGGTTCTTTGCAAGAAAGATTTTAATGGCATTGATATCGATGAAGTTGTCAACATTTGGGAAGAGTAAAAGGCCATATATAAGGAGGGCTAGGATAGAATGGAAGGCAAGTATACTAGCTGCTTCAGCAAATATGGAGGCTTGTTGGTAGAGGAAGTGGGTGGGAAGACCTTGGAGGCCTCCTTTAGAGGTAAGGTTTGCTTGGATGATGGAGGTTTTAAGATGGAGGGCGGCTGCGATGTCGGAGGGTTTAGGGGTAGGCTCAAAACCATGGAAAGGTATCTTGTCTGGCACAGGTAAACCTACTAGGTAGGAGTACTCTTCAAGTGTGGGGACAAGCTGGTAATCGGGAAATGTGAAGCAATGGTAGAGCGGGTCGTAGAACTGAACCAGGGTCTCTAGGCATCCTTCCTCAACATCTACTCTAAGAATTCTGAGCAACTTCCCATGATGAGCTTGAAAATCAACTGGATCACTTACTAAAGATGCTAGCTCCCTTAATCTCAACAGGTCTGTTTTTTTGAAAAGGTACTTCCTAGTGCTTCTCAGTGGGATGTCCATATCTACAAAGTTTACAAAAAGCTTGTCTAAGTCCTTCGATAATTTGGATGAAAAAAAAGAGTTTATGCATGGATGCATGTATGCATGATTATGCCACAGTATGGAGAAAACATGGTGAAGTTAAGTCCAAAATGTTGGAGTTAAGGGTAAACACGCCATTTGGTAAGGACTATGGTTTCATATGTACCTGTATCACGGGTTCTACCAAGTTCCCAAAGTCATTGACCACTTCCGGATATTGTCGGATTACGGGACTACTCCCGGTCCAACAACGTCCATAGGAAAGCCTCGTTTGAGTGTAGTATCGCGTATCAACCAATTCAAGACTACTC
The DNA here is from genome assembly GCF_004193775.1 of Glycine soja. Classification (NCBI taxonomy): domain Eukaryota; kingdom Viridiplantae; phylum Streptophyta; class Magnoliopsida; order Fabales; family Fabaceae; genus Glycine; species Glycine soja. The sequence goes on from NC_041014.1 coordinate 2,200,696, forward strand.
TTGATTAGCCACCGCACTACGTCCTAAAAGGCTAAGATGGGTTAAAGGTAACTAAAGGTCCTCAACTTCATAGGTCGCTTGGAAATATTAATGCTGAACACGACTACTCATACCAACATAGTAATATTCCCAAGATCCCTCCATTGAGCGGGGTTATCACATGTGCCACATCCGAAACTCACTCTCGGAAAGACACTATGATTATACCACCATCCTATCTTATGTTTCCCTCAAGTCCGGGTGTAGGACTTATCTCACCACTCACGTAAAAGATAAACACTTAGGCACGCATTTACAGTTTCAAATAATAATAAAGCATAAAGATGAAGAAAAACAAGATAGGTTTAACCCACTTAGGAGTGTGATCCCCAGTGGAGTCGCCATTTTTCTGTCGCGGTGATTTTTGGATATCAAGCTATTGATTAGCATTGACTCGCATTTTTAAGATCACCACCGATCTTTTATTTTTCCGAAGAAAAGGGAGAAAGCTCGAAAAACCCTATTTTTGAGAGATCAAAGGTCCGGGGGTTGGTTACGCAAAGGGAAGGTACTAGCACCCTAAACGTCTATAGTACTCTATAGGAACCTCTTGCTTATTTTATCTTTATGCTAAATTAATTATTTGTTTGGAAATAAATGCTCAAGTGTGGAAAGATTAAAGAGGTGGGTTCAAAAGAAAGGAGAAGAAAAAAGTTTTTGTTTATTTTTATTTGATTTGGGAAGACAAAGTCTTTTGCCTACATACCCGAATGGGATCAAAATCATGTAGTTCGGGGTAGAAAGTCAAGTGATTGGTTTTGATTGATTTTAAAGTTCGAAAAAAGAAGAGTTTAGGCAAGGTAAGAGGCCGAAAAGGCATAGAAGAAAAAGAAGTGAGTTCGATTGATTTTAAATTAGAAAAAATATTTTGATTGATTAAAGATTGATTAAAGATTTGATTAAGAAAGAAAGAAAAGATTGACCCTTTTTTTTGAAATTTTGATTATGGAAAGTTTTTGTTTTTTTTTTTTTTTTTTTTTTTTTTTTTTTTTTTTTTTTAATTATGCGGAGATAAGTCTAAACGCGCCGGATCCCTTAAAATGACGTTGGATCAAGTGAGGGTCCCTTTTCCTCGGATACGGTTCAAATCACATGATCGTCCTCGGCGGAAAACATAAAAATAAATGTGAGTGTCGGTGCAGATTCTCATTTTTTTTTTTTTTTTTTTTTTTTTTTTTTACATTGGACCTAGATACATTCTAATTGGCAATAATAAATAAAAATTGCAAATGCATTAAAATAAATATGCTGGAAGAAATAATAAAAATGCATGAAATACAAAACAATAAATACATATGGTGCATAAAATAAATAAAGAAAATGAAATGCAAGACATAAAAATAAATATAATGCTGGAAATAAATAAAAAAAATGAAAATAAAAATGCAAGACATAAAATAAACATGATGCTAAAAAATAAAAAAAATGCAAGACATAAAGTAAATATGATGCATAGAATAAAAAATAAACAAAATAAAATAATAATAAAAAAAAAAAAAAAAGCAAGACATAAAATAAGTATGATGCTGAAAATAAAATAAAACGAAAATAAAAATGCAATACAGAAAATAAATATGATGCTAAAAAGAATGCGAGACATAAAAATAAAATGCAAGGCAAAAATAAATAGGGTACATAAAATAAAGAAAATATAAGTGCAAGACAAAAATAAATATGTGGCTGGAAAATAAAATGCAAGACAAACAATTAAACATGATGCTGGAAAATAAATAAAGAAAATAAAAATGCAAGGCATAAAATTAAATATGATGCGTAAAAATAAAAATGCAAGACATAAAATAAATATGGTGCGTAAAAAAAAGAAAAGAAAAGGGTGCAGTAAGGAAAAAAGGGGGGTGAGAGTAGGAATCGGAAAAGAAGAAAAAGAGAAAAGAAAAAAAAATGGGCCAGAGGTGAGTCCAGCGGGCCAAAAAAGGAGAACCGGACCGGTTTGGTCCAAGGAAAAAAAAAACCGAACCGGTCCGGCCTCTATATAAGGGCTCGGGGCCGGTTTTTTTCCCATTTTTAAAAAGCTTTTCTCTCTCTTCTCTTTTCTCTCTTCCCTTTTTCTCTCTTCTCTCTCTAGCACACACCGCCGGAAGTTGTTTACCGGCGCAGTGGCTGGCCGGCCATGGGTGGCGGCGCCGCCGCGTCGGAAACAGAGTCTCCTCCTTTTTTTAAAAAAACTACATGTTTTGAATTCCTTTTTTCTCCTAGTTCTCAAATCCACCGTTATTTTTTGAAAACCAACACTGATAAAGCCTAGATCTAGCCTTGAATCTTAGAAAAAAAAGGTGAACTACCTTTGTCCTTATGTTATCGTTTAAGCTTCAGAGTGAAAACGGTTACAGCTTGGGTTGTGGGTGTGGGTGTTTGACGCAGTGCTTGTGGTTGTGTGGGTGTGGGTGTTTGACGCGGTGCTTGTGGTTGTGTGGGTGTTTGGTGTGGGCTTGGCCGCTAGTGGTGGTTGGTGTAGGCTTTAGGCCGCATGAGTGAGTGGGTTACTGTGTTTGCAGGGATTTCTGTTCTAATGTTTTAATTTTATGAGCAAGATGATTTTGGTTTTTTTTTGTTTTTGTTGGTGGTTCACGGAGGAGGAGGGTGTTGCTGAGTGGTGGCTGGTGGTGGCTAGTGGTTCACGGAGGGGGAGGGTGGTGTTGAGCGGTGGCTAGGCCGATGGTTAGTGGTGGCTTGGCTGTTGGTATTCCGACTGTTCGTATTCACCTCTGCCCTCTCTCTCTCTGACATGCACAGTAATTAATGCAGCATTTAAAGGACATAATTAGGGTAAAAAAACGAAGAGCCCCTCTGGGCCTGGACCGAGAAAACCGAAAAGGAAAAAGAAAAAAGGAAAGGAAAAGGAAAAAGAAAGAAAAAAAAAAAAAATAAATAAAACAGCAAAATAAAAAATAAAATAAAATAAAATAAAAAAATAAAATAATAATAATAATAAATAAAAAAAAAAAAACGAAAAGAAGATACTAATAAAGATATCAATAAAAAACGGAAATAATAAAAAACACTTAATAAAAGGAAAAGAAAAGAAGAAAATAATAGCTAAAAATAAAAATAATAATAATAAAAAAAGGTACATAAATAAATAATAATAATAAAAAAAAGGGGCGTCTTCCAAACAAAAATGAGGTATTTTAAAATACCTCCCTGCCGAAATTTCATCTGAAATGATGGAAATTTCCGGCTTAAAAGACGAGAAAAAGAAATAAAAACGGGTCAAAAATGGGGTATGACAACATGCAAATAATATATATATATATATATATATATATATATATATATATATATATATATATATATATATATGTATGTATGTATGTATGTGTGTATGTATGTATGTGTAGGAAATCTCCTAGAATCCCTCTCTTCCTTGCATAACTCCTGTAATCTCTCATCTCCTTAAAGAGCATGTATTTTGCTGTCTATTTAAGAAAGAAAGGTCGTAGAAGGCAAATATGTTTTTCCAAAAACAAAAGCTCTTATCATACTGTAAAATGTTTTCTGGTCTCTTGATATTTTGACATGGTATCAGAGCCATAACTCTAAACCGTGGTCAACTCTTGTGTTCTGGTCCATAGAAAACGTTATTCTTGTCTTGTGATCTTGTAGGTGTCTTTGTGACTTATCTTCCTTTGAGATCTGGAGCAAGCAAAGTGATTTGCTATCAGGTTTTGTTTCAAAGTCTTAAGCCTTCTATTTGTGCATTTTCATATATTTCTAATTTTGTTGTTGTGTTCTGTCATTACTTCAATTGTTGAACCTTATTACTCCATCATGTCTTATGAAAAGTCTGATTCCTTTCTTGTTCGATTCAATGGAAAAAATAATTCTGCATAGGAGTTTCAATTCAAATTATTTGTCAAAGGGAAAGATTTATGGGGTCATATTGATGGGAAAAAAACCAGCACCTACTAGTCCGGAGGATTTGGCAAAATGGGAAATCAAAGATGCTCAAATCATGACCTGGATACTTAGCTCATTTGAGGCTCACTTTATACTTAATCTGAGGCCTTATAAAATTGCTAAGGAAATGTGGGATTATATAAAAAAGGTGTATAATCAAGATAACACAGCTAGGAGATTTCAATTGGAATATGAGATGGCTAATTTTACACAAGGGAGTCTCTCAATTGAGGAATATTTTTCTGGTTTTCAAAATCTTTGGACTGAATATTCGAACATTATTTATGTTGGAATCTCTAACGAAGCCCTCTCTGTTGTCCAAAAAGTGCACGAAACCAGCAAAATAGACCAATTCTTGATGAAGTTGCGATCTGACATTGAAGTCACTCATTGTAATCTGATGAACCGCGACCCAGTACCAGCTTTGGATGCTTGCTTGAGTGAACTCCTTCAAGAGGAACAACGCATAGCAACTCAAGCAGCTATGGAACACAAAACCAATACTAGTGCTCTTGTTAATGTGGCATATGCAGCACAAGGAAGGAATAAGAGCAGAAATATGCATTCTATCCAATGCTACAACTATAAAGGATTTGGTCATATTGCAAAAGATTGCCCACAGAAATTTTGTAACTACTGCAAGCAGCGAGGGCATATCATCACAGCTTGCCCGATTCGACCTGAAAGGAAGCAAGGAACTGCTTATCATGCCTCTGTTGGTGCCTCCAACTTTATTACATTGTCTGTTTCAACTTCTGTTCCTACACCACCTGCAAACACACTTACTCCTTAAATGGTACAATAAATGATTCTTTCTGCATTTGGGCTCACAGGTAATCCTAATTTTTCTTTTGAACCTTGGTACCTTGATTCTGGAGCTTCTAACCATATGACCAATTCTTCTGTGTCTCTTTCCAATGTGCAAAATTATAATGGAAATCAGAAAATTCACACAGCTTATGGCAACTCTTTGCCTATCAGTACTATTGGTGATATTTCCCCTTCCTTGACTAATGTTCTTATGTCTCCCAGTCTTTCCACAAATCTTATTTCTGTTGGCCAATTGGTTGATCATGATTATAATGTCCAATTTTCTCGTTCTAGTTGTATTGTGTAGAATCAAGTGTCCAGGAAGATAATCCTGAAGGGACCTAAAGTGGGATGACTTTTTCCGCTACACTTATCTTCTTCCACAATTTGTCCCACTTTTCCTTTACTTTCTCTAGTCTATATTGATGATAGACAAATAAATAAAATGTGGCATAATCGTTTAAGGCATCCAAATTCTCATGTACTTAGTACCTTGTTAAAATCTGGTTCATTAGGCAATAAAATTTTTTCTATTCATTTTGATTGTACTACATGCAAACTTGGCAAAAGTAAAGTTTTACCATTTCCAAATAATGCATCTCGTGCAACCCATTGTTTTGACATTATTCATAGTGATGTTTGGGGGATTTCACCTATTGTTTCTCATGCACGTTATAAGTATTTTGTTACTTTCATAGATGACTACAACCGATTTACTTGGGTATACTTTCTTCAATCTAAGGCAAAAGTTTTCTCTGTTTTTCAATGTTTTGTCGCACTTATTGAGACTCAATTCTCTGCCCACATAAAAAGTTTAAGATCTGATTCAAGAGGAGAATATATGTCTCATGAATTTCAAAGTTTTCTTCAAAATCAAGGGATCATATCTCAGCGCTATTGTCCATCCACACCGCAACAAAATGGTGTTGTCGAAAGAAAGAATCGTTACCTTCTTGACGTAGTAAGAACACTTTTGCTTGAATCATTTGTTCCTCCTCGTTTTTGGTGTGAAACACTCTCTACTGTTGTTCATTTAATAATTCGGTTACCTTCTCCTACATTACAAAATTTTTCTCCTTTTTTAAAGTTGTTTGGGCATTCCTTCATACTCTGATCTTCGTACTTTTGGTTGTGTTTGTTTTATGCATCTTCCTGCTCATGAACGTAACAAATTTACTACCCAATCTATTAAGTGTGCTTTTCTAGGATATGCTATTACTCAAAAAGGGTATGTTTGTTATGATCCACAGTCCCGTTGTATTAGAATCTCTAGGAATGTGGTTTTCTTTGAAGATCAATATTTCTTCCCATCGTTTATTGACCCACCATTTTCCTCTTTATCTTCTATTCCACACTTTTCAAATTCTTCCACAATTGTGGAACGGTTCAAGCCTGGTTTTGTGTATAAAAGACGTTGTCTAGCTGATCCTGGTTTCCTTCATGATTCTGCCTCGGCACTAGATCCTGTCACTCTTGTCATACCTCTTCGCTGGTCCACTCGACCATCTAAACCCCCTGATTGGTATGGTTTTTATACACCTATATCTCTATTAGCTACTTGTCTTCTATTTGCATTCCTTCTTATTACACACAGGTTGTGGAACATGAATGTTGGAAACAAGCAATGCAAGAAGAAATACAAGCACTTTAAGAGAATCACACTTGGGACATTGTTTCTTGCCCTCCCATGGTCAAATCTATTGGAAGTAAATGGGTTTTCTCTTTCAAGCTTTGTTTTGATGGCTCTTTGGACCGTTATAAAGCTCGATTAGTAGCCCTTGGTAATAAACAAGAATATGGGGTTGATTATGAGGAGACATTTGCTCCTGTTGCCAAGATGACTACCGTTTGTACCATCCTCACCATTGCTGCTTTCAAATCTTGCCCCCTGCATCAAATGGATGTGAAGAATGCCTTTCTTCACGGTGATCTCAAAGAAGAAATCTACATGAAGCTTCCATCTGAAATGACTACTTCCTCTCCTAATGAAGTTTGTAAACTACAACATTCTTTGTATGGGCTTAAACAGGCTCCTCGGGCTTGGTTTGAGAAGTTTCGTACTACACTTCTTAATTTCAACTTCACACAAAGTCAATATGATTATTCTCTCTTCTTCCACAAGTCTCCCTCGGGTATAGTTCTCATCTTGGTTTATGTGGATGATCTAATCATTACGGGAACTGATAACGGGTTGATTACTAAGCTTCAACTTGTGCTACATGCAACATTCCGCATGAAAGATCTTGGCCAACTCACATGTTTTTTAGGATTGGAGGTACATCATCGATCAAATGACATATTTTTAAACCAGCATAAGTACATTCAAGATTTGATAACTTTGGCTGGTTTGGAAGGCACTACTTCAGTTGATACTCCTATGGAAGTAAACGTCAAATACAGGAAAGATGAAGGGGATCTTTTGGCTGATCCAACTCTCTATCGGTGTTTGGTGGGAAGTCTTATCTACCTAACGACAACTCGACCTAACATATCATATGTTGTTCACCAAGTCAGCCAGTTCATGTCTTCTCCTAGACATCTTCATCTTGTTGTTGTTCGTCGCATTATCTGCTATCTTATAGGGTACCCTACAGCTTATGGCATATAGCGATGCTGATTGGGCAGGGTGTCCGGATACCCTGTCGGTCTACTACAGGTTGGTGTATGTTTCTCGGCGGTGCCCTCATTTCTTGGAAACGTAAGAAGCAGGATCGTGTTCCTAAATCTTCTACTAAGGCTAAATATCGTTCAATGTCTTCTGCATGTTCTGAAATTGTGTGGTTACACAATCTTTTGAAGGAGCTTGGATTTTCACAGCCTAACTCTACCCCTCTTCATGCTGATAATGTAGAAGCAAATGCCTTTGGTGTTTTGATGATGATCATGATGATTTGATGCAAATGATGTAAATGGGCTTTTCAAGTTTAAATTCAAGACAATGATTCAATAATACAAGCCACAACATCAAGATGATCACTAGTATTTTAGGAAGGGAATTCCGAATTGATATAGCAAAAGGTTTGGCCAAGTAATGCATGTTAAAAAGTTTTTTTCAAGAGATTTACTCTCTGGTAATCGATTACCAGAGGATGTAATCGATTACAAATGGCCAAAAATGATTCACAACAACTACTAAATATTTGAATTCAAATTTTAGACTGTGTAATCGATTACACAATATTGGTAATCGATTACCAGCAGTTAATAAATGTTTTAATTCAAATTTTAAAAGCTGTAATCGATTACACAAATACTGTAATCGATTACCAGACAAAATTTTCAGAAAAATCTTTCTAAGAGTCACAACTTCTCAAATGGTTTTTGCATGACCACCAATGATCTATATATATATATGTGACCTAGAACACGAATTTGCTCAGATTTTTTCAGAACAACAAGTGTTTATTCTCTCAAAGAGCAAAATCATTTTATCCTCTTAAGAATTCCTTGGCCAATGCACTTGCAATTCATTAAGGAATCATTTGAGTGCTCAGATTGTAAAATCTATCTCTTTTAAGAGAGATTCATTCTTCTCCTCTTTCTAATTCTCTAAGGGATTAAGAGACCGAGGGTCTCTTGTTGTAAAAGAATTCTGAACACAAAGGAAGGATTGTCCTTGTGTGTTCAGAACTTGTAAAAGGATTTTACAAGATAGTGGAACTTTCAAGCAGGTTTCTTGGGGACTGGACGTAGGCACAAGGGTGTGGCCGAACCAGTATAAATCCAAGTTTGCACTTCCTCTTCCCTTAAACTCTTTTATTTATTATTGTTTTATATTTATATTCAGATTGTTCTATTTGAATCAATATTTAAGAAGTTCATTGTTAAGGGAATTTGTAACTTGAATAGAAAGTGAAATAGAATTTTAATTGGGGAAATAGTTTGTAATATCTTAATTCAACCCCCCTTCTTAAGATATCTGAGGCCACTTGTCTAACAAGTGGTATGAGAGCTTCATTCTTGTATAAAGTTTAGAAGCTTCAAGAAAAATGGCCTCAGCAAACTTCTTATTTCCAGAAGGAAATTCAATCAATAGACCTCCAATCTTTAATGGAGAGGGTTACCACTACTGGAAAACCCGAATGCAAATTTTTATTGAGGCAATAGACTTAAATATTTGGGAAGCCATAGAAATAGGGCCTTATATACCCACCACAGTAGAAAGAATTACAATAGATGGAAGCACATCAAGTGAAAGCATAACAATAGAAAAACCTAGAGATAGATGGTCTGAAGAGGATAGAAGACGAGTACAATACAATTTAAAAGCCAAAAACATAATAACATCTGCCCTGGGAATGGATGAATATTTCAGGGTTTCAAATTGTAAGAGTGCTAAGGAAATGTGGGACACTCTACAATTAACACATGAATGAACTACAGATGTTAAAAGATCGAGGATAATCACATTAATACATGAATATGAACTATTTAGGATGAATGCAAATGAAAGCATTCAAGACATGCAAAAGAGATTTACACATATAATAAATCATCTTGCAGCCTTAGGGAAAGAATTTCAAAATGAAGATCTCATAAACAAAGTGTTAAGATGTTTAAGCAGAGAATGGAAACCTAAAGTAACAACCATTACTGAATCAAGAGATTTATCTAACATGTCTCTTGCTACTCTATTTGGAAAGTTACAGGAACACGAAATGGAATTATTGAGATTACGCCAACATGAAGAAAATGACAAGAAAAAGAAGGGAATTGCTCTTAAATCCTCATCTTCAATCCAAGAAGAAAGTGATAAGGAAAATGATCTAGATGAAGATGATGATCTAAGCCTTTTTGTAAAAAGATTCAACAAGTTTCTTAAAGTAAGAGGAAATCAAAGGCGACCCAATTTTAAATCTAAAAGAAGGACAGAAACTTCATCCTCTACTCCAAAGTGCTTTGAGTGCAATCAACCTGGACATCTGAGGGTTGATTGTCTCATCTTCAAGAAAAAGATGGAGAAGTCTGAAAAGAAAAATTTTAGTGAAAAGAAATTGAAGAAAACATACATCACATGGGATGAAAATGATATGGAATCTTCTGAAGATTCAAAAAATGAAGAGATAAACCTCTGTCTTATGGCTAAAAGTTATGAAAGTGATGAAGAGGTAACATCTTCAAATAACTTATCTATTTCTTTTGATGAATTACAAGATGCATTTTCTGATTTGCATAAAGAGTCAATTAAACTTGCAAAGTTAGTTTCATCTTCTAAGAAAACAATTTCAGATCTAGAAAATGAAATTTCAAAATTAAACAAAGAATTAGATCATCTTAGAAATGAAGTCTCAATTTCTAAATCAAATGAAAAAGTTCATATCTCTACTATTTCTGACAAGAAAATATCAGATTCTTGTAGTTGTTGTGACAAATATGAAAAAGAAATTAAAGAGTTGAAAAACTCACTTGCAAAATTTTCTTATAGTAAAAATAATTTAGATGTCATATTAGGAAAACAAAGATATGTCTCCAATAAGGCTGGAATAGGATATAAATCTGAAAAACAACAAAAATTTCATAAAAACTTCTCTACTTCCACACAAAAATATAATTTTAGTTTTATCACTTGTTTTTACTGTGGAAGAAAAGGACATGGCATATCTACTTGCTACTTTAAGAAAAACTACAGCAACATTAAAATGATATGGGTCCCAAAAGGATCCTCATTTTACACTAACACACAAGGACCCAATATTGGGTACCTAAGTCAAAAACTTGATTATGTAGATGTCTTTGAGGAAGGAGTGGTACATAGATAGCGGATGCTCAAAACATATGACTGGAGATGCATCAAAGTTTACACATATCTCTCCCAAGAAAAGCGGGCATGTAACATATGGTGACAACAACAAAGGTAGAATCCTTGGAGTTGGTAAAATAGGTACAAATTCTTCAAACTCCATTGAAAATGTTCTACTTGTTGAAGGTCTTAAGCACAGCCTGCTTAGTGTTAGTCAATTATGTGACAAAGGCTATCTAGTATCATTTGATTCTCAAAAATGTCTTATAGAACATAAGCATGACATTAATATAAAGCATGTAGGACATAGAGTCAACAATGTATACATGATAGACTTAAGCCTAAAACTAGATAACAATCATTGTTTTCTTAGCAAAGATGATGATCCATGGTTATGGCATAAAAGAATTGCTCACATAAACATGGATCACTTAAAAAAATTAATTTCAAAAGATTTAGTAGTTGGTTTGCCTAAATTGAAATTTGAAAAAGATAAATTATGTGATGCATGTCAAAAGGGCAAACAAACTAGAGTCTCATTCAAACCTAAAAATATTGTTTCAACCACTCAACCCTTACAATTATTGCATATGGATTTATTTGGTCCATCTAGAACCATGAGTTTTGGAGGAAATTACTATGCTCTTGTTATAGTTGATGATTTCTCTAGATATACTTGGACATTATTTATTACTCATAAAAGTGATGCATTCCAAGCATTTAGAAAACTTGCTAAAGTTATACAAAACAAGAAAAATCTTAAGATTGCATCCATTAGAAGTGATCATGGGGGTGAATTTGAAAACAAAGATTTTGAATTATTTTGTGAAGAACATGGTATTGAACATAATTTTTCTGCACCTAGAACCCCTCAACAAAATGGAGTTGTTGAGAGGAAAAATAGGTCATTGGAAGAAATTGCTAGAACTTTATTAAATGATACTTTTCTTCCAAAATATTTTTGGGCTGAAGTCGTCAATACTGCATGTTACATCATGAATAGGGCCTTAATAAGACCCATTTTAAAGAAAACCCCATATGAGTTATATAATGGTAGAAAACCCAACATTTCACATCTACATGTTTTTGGTTGCAAATGTTTTGTACTTAATAATGGTAAAGATAATCTAGGAAAATTTGATGCAAAATCTGATGAAGGCATCTTTCTTGGATATTCATTGCAAAGCAAAGCATATAGGATATATAATAAAAGAACTATGAATATTGAGGAATCCATTCATGTTACTTTTGATGAATCTAATGCTATCATGTCAAGAAAGAATATGTTAGATGATATTGCAGAATCTTTAGAACAAATTCATATTCATGGACAAGATTCTAAAGGAAAAGGGAAAGGAAGCAATGAAGATCCTCCAGAAGAAGACAATCAAATAATGAACTTCCAAAAGAATGGAAAGCCTCAAAAGATCATCCTTTTGACAACATTATTGGTGATATCTCAAAAGGGGTAACAACTAGACATTCTCTTAAAGAATTATGCAATTATATGGCTTTTGTATCTATAATTTGAACCTAAAAATATAAAAGAAGCCATAGTAGATGATAACTGGATTATTGCCATGCAAGAAGAACTGAATCAATTTGAAAGAAACAATGTGTGGGAACTTGTAGAGAAACCTAAAAATTATCCCATCATAGGAACAAAATGGGTATTTAGAAATAAGTTAGATGACCATGGAATAATCATTAGAAATAAGGCTAGATTAGTTGCAAAAGGATATAATCAAGAAGAAGGTATAGATTATGAGGAAACATATGCTCCAGTTGCTAGATTAGAAACCATTAGAATGCTCTTAGCATATACATCCATAATGAATTTTAAGCTTTATCAAATGGATGTTAAAAGTGTTTTTCTAAATGGCTTAATTCAAGAAGAAGTATATGTTGAACAACCACCAGGTTTTGAAATATTGGATAAGCCAAATCATGTCTATAAATTGAAAAAGACTTTATATGGTTTGAAACAAGCCCCTAGGGCTTGGTACGAGCGTCTAAGTATGTTCCTTTTAGAAAAGGACTTTTCTAGAGGAAAAGTGGATACTACTCTTTTTATAAAGAGAAAATCACATGATATTTTATTAGTTCAAATTTATGTTGAAGACATTATTTTTGGATCCACTAATGAATTGTTGTGCAAGGAATTCTCCCATGACATGCAAAGTGAGTTTGAAATGTCAATGATGGGAGAACTTAACTTCTTTCTTGGATTGCAAATTAAAAAAACTAAGGATGGTATCTTTGTCAATCAATCCAAGTATTGCAAAGAGTTAATCCACAAATTCGACATGGAAAATGCTAAGCACATGGCTACACCAATGCACACTGCTTGCTATCTAGATAAAGATGAAGTCGGTCAATCAATAGATGTTAAGCAATATCGAGGTATGATTGGATCACTTCTTTAGTTATCTACTAGCAGGCCTGATGTAATGTTTAGTGTGTGTGTGTGCTAGATTTCAATCAAATCCTAAACAATCACATCTTAGTGCTGTTAAAAGAATCATTAGATATTTGGTAGGCACTACAAACATAGGTTTATGGTATCCTAGAAATTCCACATGCACCTTAATTGGATATTCTGATTCAGACTTTGCCGGTTCTAAAACAGATAGAAAGAGCACTAGTGGAAGTTGTCAATTCATTGGATCTGCTCTAGTTTCTTGGCACAGTAAGAAACAAAATAGTGTTGCTTTATCTACTGCAGAAGCGGAATATATTTCTGCCGAAAATTGTTGTGCTCAAATCTTATGGATGAAGCAACAACTTTCTGATTATGGAATCCTTCTTGACCATATACCTATTAGATGTGATAATACAAGTGCAATTAATCTCTCCAAGAATCCAGTTCAACACTCTAGAACTAAACATATAAAAATTAGGCACCATTTTCTTAGAGATCATGTTCTAAAGGGAGATTGTGTATTAGAGTTTGTTGATACTAAGAATCAACTTGCTGATATTTTCACAAAACCTCTCCCCAAAGAAGCATTCTTCTCTATTAGAAGGGAATTAGGCCTCTTAGATGTTAGTGATTTAGATAAATAAAGATTGATTGATTAATTTACTCTTATGATTGATTGTTTATGTTAAGTATGTTACTTTGATTGATTTTGTTTAAATTCTTGTTATTATGATAGAATTTATGAATTCCTGTGTGTTTTATATTTGAATGCTTGAATTAAGTGCATTAGTAGTGATAATTAATAATATTAGATGTATTTAGCATAGACATAGGTAATTTTTTAGAAACTAGCCTAGTTTATGCTCTGGTAATCGATTACCATCCAGTATAATCGATTACACAAGAACAGGCAGCCTGTAATCAATTACAACATCCTGTAATCGATTACCAAGCCTTGTAATCAATTACAACTCGTCCTCGTCAATAAATACCCACGAAACTAGTGTTGCTGCGCAGCCAAGGCCTTTCCTCGTGCCTCCTCCATCCCTAAATCTTTAAACCTTCGTATCTTACTCAAATCGTCACCAAAACACGTCCCGTAAAGCCCAATCTTCCTCTTTTTCACTCCTCTTTCAGTTCCACCGATTGAAATCCACTAAAACTTCATCAAATGGCAGAACCATCGAAGAAGAGAAAGGGATCATCCTCCACCACCGCTGCTACTGCCCATCGCCTCCACGGACCATCCAAAGCACCCACAACACCTATTCATCCCTCTTTGTCATCTCCAAGATCATCCACGTTGTTTTCATCCGATGATCAACGTCTATGGTACCTTTCTCAATTTTCTTCTAGGATCATCTTAGACCCTAAGTACCTAGACGTAGATTTCTTTAATGATGAAACGTTTGATTGCTATCAAGTGTTTCAAAATTCTGGCCTGGTTGATTTCTTGTCCTTAAAATTGCCACATTATCCTGAACTTGTAAAGGTCTTCTACTGCAATTTAAAAATTCAGGATGGCATTATTTCTTCTGAGGTGCATGGTATTCCTATGATCATGGATCAGTCATTGTTCTTTTCTTTAACTCATTTATCCAGTCAAGGTGCACCTTTTGAGAGCACCATTGTTGATTACTGGAAATTTGATTATTCTAGTCATGATGCTCGCCGTATGGTCTACAATGACCAGGCTGAAATGGCCGGTAGATTGCTGGTCGGGTCATTAACATTTGATAATCGCATCATGCACTATATAATTGTTAGAATTTTGCTTCCCCGGTCTTCAAATTTAGCCCAAGCCTCTGAGGAGGATTTGATTATGATGTGGGCTTTCCTTACCGGTCGTCAGATCGAATGGGCTCACTTGGTTCGGTACCGAATGCTTAAGGCATTACGGGCCAATGCACCTCTCCCTTACCCTCAATTGATAACTTTGTTTCTGCTTCATTTTCAAATTCCGCTTGATGATGAACCATTTGTTCAAGTCAAGCGTTCCTTTGCAATTGGTGCTGGTGCAGTGACTTCCTTTGGATACCGTAAGGATCGGAATGGTCAATGGCTGAAGAAAGACGCACTCCCTCCTCAAGATGAGCGTACTCCTTCACCTCCTCCTCCGCGAGATGATTCAGCACTCATGACTAAAGTTCTTTACGAATTACGGGGTCTTCATTCTTATGTTGGTGAACGTTTCGACTCACTGGATACACGTTTTGCCGGAATGGATATTTGCCTCACACAGCTTGAAGAGGATGTGGGCTCCTCCTTCTTAGAATTTAGTCCCTAATTCTATGTCTCTTATAAGCCGTGTATTTTGGCTATGCTACTTAGATTATTATTTTCAGTACTTTATTTATCTTGTAGTATTAGGATTTCAGACTTGTATGCTTTGATACTATGTGTTTTTGAATTTTGAACTGTTTGGATTCTGGTTTGGTTATGACATATTTATAAGTTTGGTTGGTTATGCCTTATACTTTGTCATTGATCTGTTTCCACTTCATTATTATATCTGTTTTGATTCCCAAGTACTTTGGCTTTTTGATGTTGCCAAAGTTGGAGAAAAATGGGGTGCATAAAGGCTTAGAAAAAGCTTCGAAATCAAGTGATCATCAATTCCAAAACATAGGGGGAGTGAACACCAAATTTTATATATATACATTGCTTGCTTGTATCTTGATTTCAGGACTTATATTGTCATCATCAAAAAGGGGGAGATTGTAGAAGCAAATGCCTTTGGTGTTTTGATGATGATCATGATGAATTGATGCAAATGATGCAAATGGGCTTTTCAAGTTTAAATTCAAGACAATGATTCAATAATACAAGCCACAACATCAAGATGATCACTAGTATTTTAGGAAGGGAATTCCTAATTGATATAGCAAAAGGTTTGGCCAAGTAATGCATGTTAAAAAGTTTTTTTCAAGAGATTTACTCTCTGGTAATCGATTACCAGAGGATGTAATCGATTACCAGTGGTAAAAAATGATTCACAACAGCTACTAAATATTTGAATTCAAATTTTAGACTGTGTAATCGATTGCACAATATTGGTAATCGATTACCAGCAGTTAATAAACGTTTTAATTCAAATTTTAAAAGCTGTAATCGATTACACAAATACTGTAATCGATTACCAGACAAAATTTTCAGAAAAATCTTTCTAAGAGTCACAACTTCTCAAATGGTTTTTACATGACCACCAATGGTCTATATATATATATATATATATATGTGACCTAGAACACGAATTTGCTCAGAGTTTTTCATAACAACAAGTGTTTATTCTCTCAAAGAGCAAAATCATTTTATCCTCTTAAGAATTCCTTGGCCAATCCACTTGCAATTTATTAAGGAATCATTTGAGTGCTCAGATTGTAAAATCTATCTCTTTCAAGAGAGATTCATTCTTCTCCTCTTTCTAATTCTCTAAGGGATTAAGAGACCGAGGGTCTCTTGTTGTAAAAGAATTCTGAACACAAAGGAAGGATTGTCCTTGTGTGTTCAAAACTTGTAAAAGGATTTTACAAGATAGTGGAACTCTCAAAGAGGTTGCTTGGGGACTGGACGTAGGCACAAGGGTGTGGTCGAACCAGTATAAATCCAAGTTTGCACTTTCTCTTCCCTTAAACTCTTTTATTTATTATTGTTTTATATTTATATTCAGATTGTTCTATTTGAATCAATATTTAAGAAGTTCATTGTTAAGGGAATTTGTAACTTGAATAGAAAGTGAAATAGAATTTTAATTGGGGAAATATTTTGTAATATCTTAATTCAACCCCCCCCCCCTTCTTAAGATATCTGAGGCCACTTGTCTAACAGATAATACAAGTGTTATTCAAATTGCTGCAATTCCCGTGTTTCTCGAACGAACCAAGCATATTGAGGTTGATTGTCATTATATCAGGGAAGTCTTGACCAGTAAAGTTATCTCACTTCCTTACCTCTCCACAGATCTTCAAGTGGCTGACATCTTTACCAAAGCTATGACTAGATAGTGCCATCAGTTTCTTGTTGACAAATTGTTGCTGGTTGACTTACCAACATCAATTTGAGGGTGGATGTTAATGTATATTAATGTAATTTATTTCCTGTTTTAATAGGTTTATAGCTGTAATTTATTACTTGTTTTAATAGGTTTATAGCTTTTAGGAAATCTTCGATAATCTCTCATTTCCCTGTATATCTCCGATAATAGGAAATCTCCTAGAATCCCTCCCTTCCTTGTATAACTCCTGTAATCTCTCATCTCCTTTAAGAACATATATTTTGCTGTCTATTTAAGAAAGAAAAGTCGTAGAAGGAAAATATGTTTTCCCAAAAACAAAGGCTCTTATCATACTGTAAAATGTTTTCTGGTCTCTTAATATTTTGACAGCATACCAGAGAAACATCACACTTTCAAAACATACATTAGTCATTAGATCTCGCATTTATCTCAGCAATATAGAGTAAATAAATCAGTAGTTCCCGAAAATAAATAATTCTAAGATAATTTATATAAAGGCAAAGATTTCAAAGTTAAGTTATATACCGTCTAAAATCTCTTCGTCACTTGGTTTTTCACAGTTTCGCCCCTAACTTATTCTTAGCGCTCTCAGTACTCCGAGAGTTCGATTTTCATAAATCTTATATGTTACCCTACATTTTCAAACCTAAAAAACTAATTTTTGAGGTCAAAACTTTAATAAAATAGTTCATGTTGTTGTAACTCAGTCCAAATTCATGGCAAATTTTTAATTTTACTAAAGGTCCTTAAACTTGTCTTATTTGTACCTTTTGCTAGGAAACTCCGATTTAGGTCAAAATTAAGGCTAACTCTATGTTTTAACATGCAGAGAACTCAATTTTGGCACAAAAAATTCAAGGAAAATAGCTCAGCAAGCAGATTCCGAACATGACAGGAAGCTCAAAAATTTCAAAGCAACATGATGTTCAAGGAAGTTCAACAACAAGCACATTGTTCAAGAGCAGAAGAGACCCCCTTTACCTCTTGAAGAGCTCACGAAATCTTGAAGGAGAATGAAGAATATTCAATTTTTTTTCAAATTTTTGCTTCATGAGAAAAACAAATGACAGTTCCAATTTATTAGAGAAACTATAACAATAGAATGAAGAGGAATCAAGTCTAGGATGAAGAATGAAGCTCCTTTGCCTAAACTTGGTGACTCAAGGGCTCAAGAGCACAAAGGACCACCTGGGAAGAAGAAGAGCAGCTGAACTCCCCTCCCTCAAGCTTTAATTTCATGCACAAATGAAGGGATAAGACTCCAAAAGATTTTTTTTTCAAAAAGGCCAATAAGTTATTGTGTAGGCTCTCTTTGACAAGGCTTTGTGAAACTTTGAATGACCCCCTTGGAAGCCAATTTGAAGGTGCCAAGCCATACCACAAATGGATAGTTTTGTTTTTTGCAAAACTACCAAAAATTGGAAGGGATAAGATTTGTCCAAAATGGATATTTTCGCTTTTTACCAAAACTAGTAAATCTTATCTTGCCTAGGTTATTGTGCTAATATTCCTAGGAATAAGTGTACCCAGAGTGATCCTCACACATAGAACACTCTCACATGGAGTAAAGTTACATTGTCGCTCAATGCACTCTGTAATTTCGCTACTGATGGGATTTTTTATTCAGATAGTTTTCCAAATTTTTTCCAACTAACTAAATAAATTATTTCCACTATAAATAAATTAAACTAACTCTAAACTTATATAGTTAACATCATACAGAGCATAAATTAAATCACACAATCATATAATTAAATTACACAGTTAAAATTTCCACTGTCTAGTCTTTAATAGTGAAAATTTTTACAATGTAAAAAATAAATGTAGAAGGAAATTTTAGGGTGTTACAACTCTCCCGCCCTTTTTGAAATTTCTTCCTTGAAATTAACTAACCTAGACAAAGATTTGGATTTAATTCCATCATCTTATCTTCAGGTTCCTAAGTTGCATTACCTTCATCGGTTGTGCTCCATATAACCTTCACCAACAAAATCGTCTTACCACGCACTTGCTTGATTCTCCGATCACCAATCCCACAAGGATGACAACATAAGTGAGATTATCTCGTAATTATGCTCCATAAAGGCATTCTGCACTTTCTACCGTACAATGCTTTAAATGGTGTCATTCTGATATTAGCATGAAAGTTATTGTGTGTGAATTCCAGTAGAGGCAAACACTTATCCCAACCACCTTGTTGCTCCATCATGCATGCCCTTAAAAGATCCTCTAAAGATTGATTGGTTTGTTCTGCATGTTTGTTGGTTTGTGGATGACACACTGAAATAAGCCTCAACTTCATTTCCAAAGCTTTTTTTGTAGACACACCCAAAATCTTGAAGTAAAATGTGGACCTCTGTCAAATACAATGCTTAAAGGTACTCCATGCAACTTGAAAACTTCCTTGATGTACAATTCGATGAGCTTCTCCAACTTGTACTTCATGTTGATGGGAATAAAATAGGACGACTTCGTTAATTGATCCACAATCACCCATATTACACCATAATTATGCCTCATCCTCGGTAAGCCAGAAACAAAATCCATTGAAATGTTATTCCATTTCCACTCAGGGATCTCTAATGGTTGTATTTCTCCAGGAGCTTGTTGATGTTCAACCTTCATCTTGCGACAAGTCAAACATTTTGCTACGTATCTGGCCACATCTTTCTTCATTCCGTTCCACCAGAAATTCTTCTTAAGGTATTGATACATCTTTGTTGATCCAAGATGAAAACTCAATCTACTCTTGTATGCCTCATCTAGAATCGCTTGCTTCAACTCGTCTACTTGAGGTATGCACACCCTCTCTTTGAACTTGATAAGTCCACTGGCACCACGCTGGAACTCTAATTAGTTGCCTTCCTCTTTTTGCATTATCATGTCTTGTAAGAGTTGGTCTCCTTGTTGGGACTCTTCAACTTGTACTAAAAACTTGTTAGTGATCTTCAACATTCCCAAATACAAGCTCTTTGGTCATACTTCCACTGCTAAGTTCAAGTCTCTAAACTCCTTGATCAATTGCAATTCCTTCACCATCATAACGGACATATGCAATGACTTCCTTCTCAAAGCATCCGCCACAATGTTTGCCTTGCCGGGATGGTATGATAACTCGAAATCATAATCTTTTAGAAACTCCATACACCTCCTCTTCCTCTTGTTTATCTCTTTCTAGTCAAATAGGTACTTCAAACTTTTGTAGTCGTTGAACACCTCGAATCTTGACCCGTAGAGATAATGTCGCCATATCTTTAACGCGAAAACCACTGCCGCTAGCTCTAAGTCATGAGTGGGATAGTTCACTTCGTGGGATCTCAGTTGTCTTGAAGCATATGCAATCACCTTCCTTTATTTCATCAAAACACAACCAAGCCTTGTCCTGATCTGTAACAGTACACATTGAACTTCTTCTCGAGGTCAGGAAAAATCAAGATTGGTGCAAGCGTCAACCTCTTCTTCAATTCCTGGAAACTCAACTTGCAAGCATCATTCCACACTAATTCTTGGCCTTTTTGGGTCAGCTTAGTTAGTGGTAATGCCAATCGAGAAAATCCTTCAATGAATTTTCTGTAATATCCCGCCAAACCCAAGAAACTCCTAATCTTTGTAGGCATTGTAGGTCGTGCCCAATGCATCATTGCCTTAACCTTAGCTAGGTCTATAGTGATTCCTCTGGTCGTCACCACGTGCCCTAGAAATTGTACCTGCTCGATTTAGAGAGTTCCGCATAAAGTCTTCATTCCTTTAAAATTTGCAACATTATCCAATGGTGCTTCGCGTGTTCTTCCAAACTCTTTGACTATATCAAAATATCGTCAATAAATACTACAACGAACTTGTCCAGATATTGATGCAAAATCTGGTTCATGAATATAACAGGTGCATTAGTCACACCAAATGGCATAACTAAGTACTCATAGTGTCCATAATGCATTCTAAAAGTGGTCTTTGGAATATCTTCCTTCTTGACCTGAATCTGATGGTACCCCAATCACAAATCAATCTTCCAAAATACTGAGGCACCTCTTAGTTGATCCATGAGGTCATCAATCCTTGGTAACAGATACTTGTTCTTGATTGTCACTTTGTTGAGTTGTCGGTAGTCCACACACATCCTCAAGCTACTATTTTTCTTCTTTACTAAGAGCATTGGCGCTCCCCACGATGACACACTTTGTCTCACAAATTGTTTATTCAACAACTCTTTTACTTGCTCCTTCACTTCGGCTAACTCCACAAAGACATCCAATATGGTGCTATTCATATAGGACTAGACCCAAGCAGTAGGTCTATGGCGAATTCAAGTTCCCTCTCAGGTGGTAACTTAGTCACATCCTCAGGGAAAACTTTAGGAAATTCACATACTACAGACATCCCTCCAATACCAAGAGACTCCTTGGTATTGGATAAAAATAAAACCATAAAGGCTTTAACATTTTCTACCCTTTTGGTTTCACTCACGTTGGAGATCTCTAAACTTGAAGATCTTGGGATATCTTGGGCACAAGCACCAAAGATCAAGGTCTTGTTTTTACAGTTGAGAAGAACATGGTTGAACGATAACCAATCCATTCCCAACACCACATGAAGATGAGAAAGAGGGAAAAAAATCAAATTCACAGAGAAATTATTGTCGTCAACCATCACAGAACAGTCTAAGCATGCATTAGAAGTAGTAACTGGTTTGTCAGTAGGGGTAGACACTATAACTTCATATGGCAAAGAAGACATAGGAAAATCTAGACTCTTCACACATTCAAAATATATGAGTGAGTGTGTGGCTCCAGAATCATATAGCACATCTACAAGCCTATCTCTTATGATGCATTTACCTTAGATGAGATCATTAGATGTTGTTGCTCCAGACTCGCTCATTGCAAACACCTTTCCTTGTACCTTTGGCTTCACCCCATTGTTGTTCTTGTAGCCAACCTTGGCTCCACTTCCATGGTTGTCGTTCCTCTTAGGTGCAAACTAGAAATCCTTCAGTAAGTGCCCCGCTTTCCCACAATTAGCACAAGCAATGGTTGAATGTGGACAGTCCCTCTTGTAGTGCAGTCCTCCATATTGGAAACACTTAACCTGACTGGTGTAGTTGTTGTTGTTGTTAATGTACCCTGTTCCATCTCCCTGAGCTTAGTTTGGTCGTTGATATGGCTTCTTCTGGTGCATGTGGTGCTTCTTGTCTCTCTTATACGACCCTCCAAACTTAGACTCCACTTGCTTCCCTTTGTCGCTAGTCTCATAGATGCAACATTTTCTTACTAATGTCAACAGATCAGTGAGCTAGAACATGCTCACTGCAGTGCGGATGCCAGTCCTCAACCCATTCTCAAACTAGACATAAATGTATTCTCCATTCTTGCCATTTCTGTAATATGGCCAGTGCTTCATCAGCTCGTTCAGTTTTGATGCGTGCTCTCCCACAGTCATGCTTCCTTCTTTTAACTCTAGAAATTCCCTCGCTTTCTGCTTATGCAAGTCCCTCTGAAAGTAATTCTCCAAGAAATTCTCCTTGAACATGTCCCAAGCTATGACTCCCTCCTCTCTTGGTAAAGTTTGGCTAGCAAACTTCCACCAGTTTTCAACTTCCCCACTCAACATGTAGGTAGCACAAATGACCTTGTGCTCTTCATAGCACCCCATAGCTTTGAAAATCTTCTCAACATTGGAAGCCAACGCTGGGCTCTGTCCAGATCAAAGTTGCCTTCAAACTTGGGTTGATTGTGCTTAGTGAAAGTAGACAACCCCGATGCTCGACTAGTTTAGCATCACAGTCTTGCACTAAGGTTTGTAGCACTGGTGTCATACGAGTTAGAAGTTGATCAATAGTGTTGTAAGGTCTCCCATCCATGATTTCCTAATATCCTTATGTTAGTTTTTCAAAGAATCATAACCTTGAGCGTGCAACTACTCCTATAAGTTACAAATATACACATCACAAAACAATCAATTCACACAAATCCCTACTTGGAGTACCAAGTAAGTCACACAAACAAGCACTCTTCTTGTATGTTGGCTTTCGCAAGAATACAAAAGCACACAATACAAACAATGGACAAGTCCATACCCCAGTCTTGATAGGACGAACTACTTTGATACCACTATTGTAACGCCTCAAAATGCATAAGAAAAAAGAGAAACATTTTGAAAGTTGTTGCCATTTTTCTTTTGTCCTTTTGCAACGCTATAATTTAGTACGAAGTATAAGGAAAGAACTTGCACAAAATTAAATGATGAAAAGAACTAACAGGAATAATAAATATTCATATTGAGTCTCAGTGATCCTTAAAGTTTACACATAATTGTACTGAAATCTTACAACCGTAACAAGAAATAAATAATCACCCCCTCCCCCTCCCCCCTCCTAAAACATGACACAGTATCACCAAAAGGTTTTATACAACAAAATATTACATCACTGAGTATAGAAATCTTTCCACCCCAAATATACATCAAAAGGGAAAACCATCCTACACTCAAAGCAGTCACTACCAAGGACCCACAACTACCTAGGGTGAAGTCATATCTTTGAAATGGTCACTCTCGTCTCCCAAGGAATCACGTTCCTCGTCGGATAAAAACATCTCTCCCTCAGGTATCTCTTCACCAATAACATCCCGGTAGTAGGCAATCTCAGACAACGTGAGATCCTCATCATCGTTGAAATCTCTCACATCCTCGTAAACTTCAACGGCCGTGTCCTGGAGGACGGTAGTTCTACTAGGCCTCTCGTTGACATCGTGCCCAAAGAACTATTGCACAAACGCAACGGGTTAGGCGGTCTAGCAAGTCTAAAGTAAGCATAGTAGACAATCATATGTGCAATATTATGCTGAGAAGTACGCTCGTAAGGGTAGTGATATGAAACATTTGCCTTTATGGTGATCAGTGGAACATGGGGCTCATCTAACTGCGAAACATGGCACCAAATGTATCCAAAATGTGCATGGAGGCATCCCTCTTCCTCCATCGTGTAGTTGTAGCGATAGTTACTGATCCATTTGAGCATCCTCCGCTAATGCTTCATGATCTTCCCCTGAAATTGATGGTTGCAAGGGTGAGTACTCCGCTCCCCGAATGCCACAAACAATTGGCAATAGTAAAACAAAATTAACACATACAATCTACATGACCATTGTGTGTGGTTGTCTAACAAGCAACACTTTCGTATCCTAAGCACGTAACTATCACACTCAATTCTCTGTTGGGCCCAATTACTACCACCAATCCTCCCAGGTCTTGGTGGTCTTACAAATCATGTGTATGATAGTCGGGAGCGATCACTACATACGGATACATCGTACACTGACCCCTCATCTCCTAAATCAAAAAGCATAGTCTCGGAGCTCGTCAAGAGTACAAAAGTGAGGCCAGTGAGTTACTCGCGCTGAGTGCACCAAATGTCGGGTAGTCACCACTCATTAATTCCCCTAGATTCTTCAAACCTCTCCGGCCACTACACCCTAGTGTATCTTTGTCCATCATCCACTTCCTCAACAAAACCTCACATTCTCACCAAAGGAAATAGAACCAATGGTTCCTTAATTTCTATTCAATCCTCTTGTTTGTTGCCACTACATTGTGTGCTTGGTCCTCATGCCAAGTACATCAACAGATGCGTATAAACAAACAAACAAACTAGAAAGAGAGACGAGGCTCCAGTCTACGTACTACTCTCTGGGAACCAGTCATGGCCCCTTAAGCGGAAAAACCACTTGTCACACAAAATAATCGAACAACATAACAATTGTAATTATGGCTATCTAACTAGACATAACAATCAATTTGCCAAGGGTGGAACAGCCCCGGACCCAAACAACAACGCGTATAGACAAAAATAACAATATGCAGACAATATATATATATTATAAAATAAATTTTCATCTCACAAATATAATTTTCGGAGTTCACACTTTGTCGGTCTGATCATTCAATAATCATAATAGAATACAGGCACACATTTCAATAATTCTATCGACAGAGAAATATTGTACTTTCAAAACATACATCAGTCATCAGATCTCACATTTATCTCAACAATATAGAGTAAATAAATCAGTAGTTCCAGGAAATAAACAATTCTAAGATAATTTATACAGAGATGTGGATTTCAAAGTTAGGTTATCTACTATCTAAATTCTCTCTGTCACTCAGTTTTTCACAGTTTCGCTCCTAACTTATTCTTAGCGCTCTCGGTGCTCTAGGAGTCGGATTTTTGTAAATCTTATATGCTATCCTATATTTTCAAACCTAAAAGACTCATTTTTTATGTCAAAACTTTAATAAAAACAGTTCATAGTATTGTAACTCTCAGTCCAAATTCGTGGTAGATTTTTAATTTTTCTAAAGGTCCTTAAACTTGTCTTATTTGTAACTTTTGCTAGGAAACTCTGATTTGGGTGAAATTTAAGGTTAAGTCTATGTTTTAACATGAAAATAACTCATTTTGGGCATAAAAACACAAGGAAAATAGCTCAGCACACAAGTACAGGACATAACAACAAGCACATGATTCAAGAGTTAGAGAGACCCCTTTACCTTTTAAAGAACTCACGAAATCTTGAAGGAGAATGAAGAATATTCAATTTTTTTTTTCAAAGTTTCCCTTCATAAGTAAAACAAATAACAATTCCAAGTTATTAGAGAAACTAGAATCAAGTCTAGGATGAAGAATGAAGCCTATTTACCTAAACTTGGTGACTTAAGGGCTCACACAAAGGACCAGTTGGGAAGAAGAAGAAGAACAGTTGAACTTGCCTCACTCAAGCTTTAATTTCATTCACAAATGAAGGGATAAGACTCCAAAAAAAAAAATTTCTTCACAAAGGCCAATAAGCTATGGTGTAGCCTTTCTTTAACAATGCTTTATGACACTTTGAATGACCCCCTTGGAAGCCAATTTGAACGTGCCAAGCCATACCACAAATGGGTAGTTATGCTTTTCGCAAAACTACCAAAAATGAAAGGGATAAGATTTGCCAAAAATGGGTTTTATGCTTTTTACCAAAACTAGTAAATCTTACTTTAATCACCTAGGTTATTGTGTTAATATCTCTAGGAATACATGTACCCAAAGTGATCCTCACACAGAGTTAAATTACATTGTCGCTCAATACATGGTGTTATTTTGCTACTGATGGAATTTTTTATTCATACAGTTTTCCAAATTTCTGTCAACTAACTAAATAAATTATTTCGACTAAAAATAAATAAAACTAACTCTAAACTTATAGAATTAATATCATACAAATCATAAATTAAATCACACAATTATATAATTAAATTACACAGTGTAAAATTTCCACTGTCTAGTTTTTAACAATAAATTTTTTTTACATGTGTGGAAAATAAATATAGAAGAAAATTTCAGGGTGTTACAAAAGTAAATACACCAAACCTAACCCCCAAATATGTTTTTTCATCACCCCCCAAATAGATTAAATTGAAACAAACATTCTAAATGCATCTATGACCAATCATACAAACCATCAAATTAGTGCTCCAAGATGAAAGTAAATACACCAAACCTAACCCCCAAATATGTTTTTCGTCACCTCCATATAGATTAAATTGAAACCAGATTTGTTTAAGAAGAGAAACGGATGAGTGATTTGAGCGAGATCTGTAAGCGAGATATTGCCCTTTTTCCATTTCCAGCACAACCTTCTAGACAATCGCAAGAAGCATGTCGTCATCGATGAGCTTGTTGGAGTCCAAGCACGCTTCCTTAACCTTCTGCATTATCAACACGAATAGCAAGAAGAACTCATTCATGGCTTCATCATCATCGTCATTGACAACATTGTTTAACAAAGTATGGAGTTTTGGGTGGATGAGGATGTTGGTGGTTTGGAGGGAATGAAGGCTCGTGGTGAAGGGTGCCTAAAGGAAGAGGCGTGTGGGTGGAAAGGAGGAGGGGATCAGCATAGAAGAGAAAAGGAAAGAGAAAGTGAAAGAGAAAGAATGAACATAGCTACACACATGTTCAATTTTTGGTGGATAGGCATCAGGCACATGCCCAGATATAACCGAACCTAGTTGCAAGCCAAAAAATGACATTAAAATTTTAAGAGGACAAAAAACGGATGAAAAATTTTAGGGAGTTGCTAGGTGCACCCAGCAAAATTGTTGGTGCACCCAGCAATTATGTGATAGGACAAAACTGCCCTTGTTTAAAAAACGCAATTTTGAACTGCGGAAGAACCTTCTTCCGTGCCATCTTGCGGAAGAACTTCTTCCACAGGAAGCCACGGAAGATGGTTCTTCCGCGAGATCGCACGGAAGAAGGTTCTTCCGCTGTTGTTATTTTCAACTGTGGAAGAACCTTCTTCCGCGAGTTAATTTGCTTTTTTGATTTTTAAATTTTTAGATTATTGTGTATTTTGTATTTTACTATTACAAAATTTAATGCATATTTAATTCAGGTTATTATTACAAAATAAAAAAAAATTATTTAATATATATTAAATTTTGTAATAGTAAAAAAAATTGTGATAGTAAATAATTTTTATTTTTAAAAAAATATACGAATTAAATATTTTTTATTTAATTTGGGTTATCATTATAAAATTTAATTTGGATTACTATTACAAAATTTAATGCATTAAATATTTTTGTAAACATAACCCGAATTAATGCATTAAATATATTTTTTTTAATTCGGATTACTATTACAAAATTTAATGCATTAAATATTTTTTATTTAATTCAAGTTACTATTATAAAATTTAATGTATATTTAATTCGGATTATTGTTATAAAATAAAAAATATTTATTTAATATATATTAAATTTTGTAATAGTAAAAAATTTGTGATGGTAAATATTTTTTATTTTAAAAAAAAATTATATCAAATTTAATTATCATAAAATTTATTATTTAAATTTACATGCGCATTAAATATGCATTAGAAATTGCAGTGATATGTATAGTAACATTATTTATTTTATAACATGATTAGCTCATTATCCCAGTTGGTTATAACTTTGTGCTAATAACCTATATATTGTTTAATTTGTATATTTTTTAAAAATAAAAAATATTAACTATCACAAATTTTTTTACTATTACAAATTTAATATATATTAAATAAATATTTTTTATTTTGTAATAATAACCCGAATTAAATATGCATTAAATTTTGTAATAGTAATCCGAATTAAATAAAAAAGATTTAATGCATATTTAATTTTGATTACTATTACAAAAATATTTCATGCATTAAATTTTATAATAACCCGAATTAAATAAAAAATATTTAATGCATTAAATTTTGTAATAGTAATCCAAATTAAGTATACATTAAGTTTTATAATATTAACCCAGATTAAATAAAACATATTTAATCCATATATTTTTTTAAAAGTAAAAAAATATTTACTATCACAAATTTTTTACTATTACAAAATTTAATATATATTAAATAAACATTTTTTATTTTGTAATAATAATCCAAATTAAATATGCACTAAATTTTATAATAGTAACCCGAATTAAATAAAAAATATTTAATGCATATTTAATTATGGTTACTATTACAAAAATATTTAATGCATTAAATTTTATAATAGTAATCCAAATTAAATAAAAAATATTTACTTTCACAAATTTTTTTACTATTACAAAATTTAATATATTAAATAAATATTTTTTATTTTGTAATAATAACCCGAATTAAATATACAATAAATTTTGTAATAGTAAAATACAAAATACAAAATAACATAGGAAAATACAAAATAATCCAAAAATTTAAAATCCAAAAAAAAAAAATTAACTTACGGAAGAAGGTCTTCCGTGGCTTCCTGCGAAAGAAGTTCTTCCGCGAGATGGCACGGAAGAAGGGTGTTCTTCCGTAAGAACTCACGGAAAAGATTTTTCCGTAGTTGTAATTTACAACTACGGAAGAACCTTCTTCCGTAGCTTCCTGCAAAAGAAGTTCTTCCGTGAGATGGCACGGAAGAAGATTTTTCTTCCACAGTTGTAACATTAACTGCGGAAGAACCCTTCTTCCGCAGAAACGCTAAGGGGTATTTTGGGAATTCTAAAAAATAGCTGGGTGCACCAACAATCTTGTTGGGTGCCCCTAGTAATTCCCAAAATTTTAGAGGGACTAACTTTGTCAATTTTACAAAGATGAAAAACATATTTTACCCTTTTAAAAATTAATTTTTGGAATAAGAGAGTAACAAAAGAAAGGGGGTGTGAATTGAATTACCTTTGAGCCTTTTTGAATTATAGACCTATCAAAATTTTCTTACGCTCTAGTCACATACATTTACAACCCAACTCCCAACAATCTTAGGGGCAAAAAAGATCATGTCCATAAGCCATAGCCTTATACTATTTATATTTACATATTAGCAAAAAGAAACAGTAAAATCTGAAGGACAAATAGTTAAGAAAGTTGTTCATTAGCTGCAAATATCTTTCCTTCCTCAAGTGCAAGCTTCTTGCGTAGCCGCTCTTGGTGCTCAGAAAATTCAAAAAACAAATCCCTCTTATTACTAGCTATTTTGAATTCTTTAGTTCCTGAATGTACAACCTTCAAATTGTTGCTCGTTCCCCTCTTTATTTTCTGCAAAAAATAAAATCAATATCAAAGAAAACATGGAGAGAATTGTCATGGTTATTATTACTCGAACCAGAAGGAATAACATCTAAACAAGTCATTTTATTCTTAGAATGTGAAAACTCTGCATATTTATGGAGAACATGGGGTATGGAGGCACGTAAGCATGTGAATACCACAAGTCATTTTCTCCAATTCAAGGGATTGATTAATTGCTCTAGGAAAAAAACATACATCTGGTATATTGTTTGGTTTGCAGCTGTTTGGAGCATTTGGAAGAACAGAAATTTTTTGGTGTTCACAGCAAAGAAAGGCCTAGAAGAGATGATGGAACTGGTGATGGTCCAGTAGTTGCAGTGGTTAACAAGCATATGCGGGTTTTTGTATCCACTTACGTGTTTGTTTACTGATCCATTATCATGTCTGGTGGCGTCTTTAAGTATGCAGCAATTCTGCATCGGCAGGGACAAGGGGTATGATGGGCAAGGCGTGTTGTTTTATGCGAATGGTTTTGGAAGAGGGGAGCATATACTGAAAAAGTGGGTGATTAGCAAATGGCCAGCGTGGTGATGCATGGATACTGAATTATAATAGCACAATATGTTTGGCTTATACAATAACCTCTCAGATTCAGAGAGGATTCAAATACCAAAAAAGCAACCAGTGGGATGGGATATAGTGAAATGCATATTTTATTTCATTGGAAAATTGCCACCGGTAGTTTTTTCAGTATGCACAAAGTCCCACATCACTTAGGAGTCAAAACCAAGGACCTCTCCACTCACATCGAGGTGCCTTTTAAGGACAAAACCAATGAGGTTTAGACCAATGCCAAAGCAGACAATACCTCGGATCCGATGACCTAACAATGTAGTGGACTTGAGGTTGGAACATTGGCACTGAAAGGAGGGCCTAGGCCACTCTTGTCCTTAGCCTCGATCAGGAGGCTAGTTCCGGTAGCCATAGAGTCTCACATCGCTTAGAAGTCAAGGTCAAGGATAGCACCCTCTCTCCTCAAACCCACTGAGGCATCTTACAAGGGAAAAACCATGAGGTTCACAAATCTTTAGGATATTGTTTAGAATTAAAAAAGATATTATCTTATTAGGAATTTGTTTCTTCTTTTAAGATTAGGACTCTAGGCCTATAGATAGAGGTTATTATAAGAAAAATCACTCCACTTGATCCAACCAGAGAGTGGGGTCATATAGGGTTTGAAAGTTCCACAAAAACTTATAATGACCATGAAGGAAATATTGATGAATCTCCTCTACAAAACATATCTCTTCCGCAAAACATATCTCTTCCCTTTACAAATACACAAACACAAAATAAAACCCCATCAGTGGTATCAGAGCTTACAAAAAACATATTAATGGTATCAGAGTTGATAGTTATTGAGGACTAGTGATCAGAGAAAAGAAGAAAGATAAAAAGGAAGAAAGCAAGCAAGCATCAAAAGGAGGAAAGGCAAATTTCAAACATGAAAGCCAGATCAGATACCCAAAGATATTCAGTCAAGGAGCGTTGAGATATGTCTAATATCTTTAATTTTTTAGAAAAGAACAATTTAGTTTATCTTTTAAGAATTTGTTATTATTTGTTTCAAATCTTTAGGATATTGTTTAGAATTTACAAAGATATTATCTTATTATGGATTTCTCTTCTTTTAAGATTCGGATGTTAGGTCTATAAATAGAGCTTCTTGATATAAGAAAAATCACCCCACATGATCCAACCAGAGAGGGGGTCACATAAAAAAAGGATCTGTAAGTTCCACAAAAACTTGTAAAAAGTTGTAATGAAGAAAGGGTTTG
Organism: Glycine soja; assembly: GCF_004193775.1. Lineage (NCBI taxonomy): Eukaryota > Viridiplantae > Streptophyta > Magnoliopsida > Fabales > Fabaceae > Glycine > Glycine soja. The sequence goes on from NC_041014.1 coordinate 2,232,035, forward strand.
CAAGTTCCAAAAAATCTTTTAATGAAGATGATGTACAAGAGTTTACAAGTTTTCCATAAAAACTTGTAATGACCATGAATGAAATATTGATAAAAGCTCCTCTACAAAATATATCTCTTTTGCATATCATATCTCCTCCTTTTAAAAATATACACACAACACACAAATAAAAAAATAAAAATAAAAACATCACTGTTGATTCATGAGGAGTGAAATTATAGTGAAGACCTGTTTTGGCTATTTATTTTAGTGACAATGTTAAATGCAGCAACAGCAGGAGTTAGGTGACTAATGGTTTGGGCTTATTGTATAGGTTTGCAAGCTGTTGAGGTAGGGACGATTACAAATGGCAGGGTGATGTTTTATTGTTAAATGATGCATATATTGTTGCTTTGGGTTTTGGTGGCTTTAGGCTATAACAATGTAATTATTTGGTTCTAACATGCAACACATCTTGTGTTAGTCAAATCTATCAATAAAGTTTCATTTTGTGTTTCGAAAAAAGAAAAATACTCTAAACAACTTTCGGAGTTCCCTCCTGAACCTGCTGAAGTAAAATTAGGGGTACAATTTTATCTAAAACTAGAGTCAGGGGAATATAATAAGATTTTCAGAAACAATGGATAACATGGCTTGTACAGTGCCTCTAGTGAAATGAGTGCCCCTACAATGCCAGACTGATCAAAGTACTTAATCAATTTAATGATTTTTTTGGTGTCTCAATTTGACCATGGGTGCCCCTATAGTCTTGACCAACTACCATACTCCACTACTAAGCCACAAAATATGGTTAAAATATACAAATGATCTCTTAACTTACTTTTTTGGTTTTAAATTAGTCTCATAATTTTTTAAAGTTCTAAAACGATCTCGATTCATAACAAGTTAGTTGTTATGAAAAACATACCATTTTTTTAATTTCAGGTACAGTTTTGAACTTTTTTTTTTTATTGATTCAAGATGTGAAATTTGTCTCATTGGATTCATCTACATGAAAATTGTGTAAACCAACTAATGTTTGGACCAAAAAGAGACGTAATCAAGGTGAAAAGTGCATGAAAAGTAAGTCCCATGAACAATCATAAAACTGAAAAATCTAATATCACATTCTTTTCTTACTGCTCATGAGACTCACACTTTTCATGTGATTTTTACTATGTTTATGGCTTTCTTTGTTTTGACTTTCAAACATTAGTTGATTCGTATAGTGTTTAAGAAAGTAAGTTAATAGGACAATTTTCACATCTTGAATCAATAAAAAAACACGGTTCAAAACCGTGTGCCCAAAATTCAAAAGCAATAAGTTTTTAACAAGGACCAACTTATCATGAATTAAACAAGGGGACTATTTTAGAACTTTTAAAAATTAGAAAAACAATTTAGAACCAAAAAATAAGATTAGGGATCATTCATATATTTTAGCCTAAAATATTCTTTTTGTTGGTAAAAAGGAGGGAAGGAAATGGGGTATGAAATCTACCTCGGATGTATGCACCAATGCTCCTATCGATGCTTTAATATTTTTGAATCCCACTACCTTTTCAAGTATCACCCAAGGCCTAAAAACGACATTGAATAGATTAATTCTAAACAACAAATGGAAACAATAATACTACATCAATATTTAAGAACTATTCATGCAAAAAGCAAAATACCTGCCAGTTGAAGATGTTATGATGCGGTTGGGATTATTCAAAAAGTCACACAGCTCTTGGAACTCTCTTGTAGAATTCACCATAATGGCTCCTTTGGTATATACCTCCATTGAAAAACTTGGAAAAATAACGACCCTGGCTGATACAGAAGTATGTCTCCTTAAGAACTCTGTAATTGTCAGTGGACATAACTCTTTGTCGATATTTGTAATCAATATCATACACACGTCTTTTGTTCCTTCAAGCTCCTTATCTTCCATTCTTCTATCATGACAACCAACTATAAACCAAATAAAAGACAAAAAACAAATGAAATCCAAGGGAAAAAAAGGTTAGAAGATTTATATTATAGAACTTCATTGTAAAAATATAAAGAATTAAATATGTTTTTGTCTCTCTAAAATTTTCAAATTTCAGTTTTAGTCCCGGTAAAAAAAATATTTTTTTCCTCTTGCTAAATTTGAAATGAATCATTTTTTGTCCTTCAAAGTGCGTTAGAGAGCGCTTTATAAGGATATGAAAAATGATTTAGATAGCACTTAAAACGGAAAAAAAACGGGCATTTCAAAATTAGAGGGACAAAAAATTTAGGCCTAAAATGATGAACCACACTATACTGAAAGAGATGTCTGCTCTGGTATCATTTGTAACTCCCCTTATTATAGACTCTTTGACAACTCTCACACTATGACACTTCATATGATGACACTTCACTCAACATTCTTTTTGGTCAGAACCCTCCACCAGTCAAAACCCTATAAGTAGTTCTTTTTGAGACCAAGAATTACTTGAGTTTGCTAAAGTGTCAAATGTTGTCTATTAGGATGATGAGGATGGAGCTGCAAGAAAGGATGCAGTACTGTATGTTGTTGCAGATTAATTGCACGTTCTTTGGCGTGCACACATTTTGGTTCTAAAAGTTGACTTGATCGGGGAAGCAACACACAAGGAGATTTGGTGATTTGACACATTTCATATCTTTTTTTTTAGAGAACACATTTAATATCTTTTGTTTAGTTTCCTTTTAAATAAATATTAGTACTAATTCTTGTTGAATTTTTTTTATTTTCTACCCACGTGTTAAGAAGCTTCTTCTTTTGATTGGTACCCTTGTTATCATTTGCTTGGTTCTGCCCGTCTGATTTCTAACTTGGATAGGATTTTGGCTTGTGACACTTGTGGATTGTAACTGCCCCTATGTCTTTTCATAGCCCTTCCCAAGCCCGGGTTAAGGAGGAGGGTTATATTAGGCTCTCGGCAGCCAAATGTAAAACTCATTGTTATATTTATCATGGATTATTCACGACATATTTCAGCTAATGCTAGGTCGTTGCTAGAAAATAACGTGCTATATCGCCCATGTATAGTGTCCAGTGTTGTTAATGGCAGATGACGGTTCATGGCGGAAAGTAAAAAATCCACCATAAAAATATGGCGGATGGCGTAGCGGAAAATGGCAGACGTCATGGTGGACAAAAAAAATTATATATATATACATATAAATATTAACAAAAACAATAAATAAAAAATAAATATGAATAAAAAATTAAAAAAAACAATGGATTGTATTCAAATAAACTAAAAAAGTTTCATGAGTTCACACAATAACCAAGTACCAACACCAATCATTCAAGAGTTCAAAATAACAAAAGGATAAAAGCATAAAAAACAGAAAAAGGGATGTCAAACAGAAAAAGATCATAAAAAAGGGCTGAACAAAAAAAAAGGGGTGAACAGAAAAAAAAAAGCAGAACCAAAAATAAAAAAGGGGTGTCAAACAGAAAAAAGATAAAAAAAAACAGAACAAAAACAACAAAAAAAGAAAAAAAAACAGAACCAGTTGCCCTCCGTCGCAGATGGTAGCACTGTTGCTGCCGCCGCCGTCGCCGTCCGTGCTCGCGTGCGTGGTGCGCTGATGCGGGGTGCCGTGTCGCGTGCATGGTGCTGGTGTGGGGTGCCGAGTTCGCCGTCGTGGTGCAGGTGCTGGTGCGGGGTGCCGCGTCTCGTTCGCGTGGTGCCGTTCCTGCTCCCACTGCTCACCCCTTTTGCATGCGAAAATCGGGTTAGGGTTGGGTCAGGTCGGGTCAGCCCAACACCTATCCCGCAAAAAACAAAAAAAATAGCCGCAATTCCGCCATAGCTATGGCGGCCGCCATGGCGCCGCCATCCACAACCCGCAACGCCACCGCTATTTGGTGGCGATTTTTCAAATTCCCGCAACGCTATTCCGCCATGGCGCCACCATGGTCGCTATTTGATAACACTGATAGTGTCAAAAGAGCAAGGGCCGTAGCATCAGTGCAAAAATGTAGTGTTAAATGTGCAAGGGCTCTCACATTTTCTTGGACGAATCTGGGTAAAGAAGCTAGTTTAGAAATGTTTGATCAGATTTGCTACTTAGAATATTGGTACTTTGATAGGTACGTCTATTAAGGTTGTGGACACCATTATTAGGAGAATGATTAACATTATGTGCCTACAAGAGACTAAATGATATGGAGAAAAAGCCAAGGAGATAAATATTACAGGTTTTAAGCTATGGTACACCGGGAAAGTTAGCGGAAAGAATGGAGTAGGTACTATGGTAGACAAGGTTTGGAAAAAAAGTGCAGTGGATATAAAGAAAATTGGAGACAAAATATTAGCCGTAATATTTATGGTGGCACAAGAGACTATAAATATCATCAATGCTTATGCACCACAAGTAGGAACAGAGGCACATGTGAAGGAAAAGTTTTGGGGAAGACTTGGAGGGATTGATATTCCATGAGAAATTTTTCTTAGGTGGGGATTTAAATGGACATGTTGGTATTCAAAAAAGGCAATTTACAGGTGCACATGGTGGTTTTGGTTTTAGAGATCTAAATAAAGAAGGCCAAACAATTATTGACTTCTCTATGGCTTATGATGTTAAGATTATGAACACTTGTTTCCAGAAAAGGGAAGAACATCTTATAACTTATAAAAGTGGAAGCTCAAGGTCTCATATTGATTTCTTTTTGGTGAGAAGTGTTGACAAAAGGGTTTGTAAGGATTGTAAGGTGATACCAGGAGAGTCTAACCGCACAACATAGGGTATTGATTCTTGATGATTAGTGTAGAAAGTGAGTTATGAACCTAACTCAACCCTACAAAACCAGCTTAAAAGATGAGAATTGTTCCTCACTTATATAGTCTATCTAGGTATTATCTATAGTCAATGTGGGACTTCAACATGTCCCAATTTTGCCCACGGCTACCCACCATGTGAGACTTTCTACATACCCCTCTATCTAGGAGTGACCACAACTTAGGTGGCTTTTTCAACATTCAGTTCAAAAAACATATACAAAAAAACAGACAAGTGACAAGACCCAAACCCAAGGAGTGGTGGCATTAGAAGGGAGATGAACTTTTGACTTTAGCAGAATTTATTGGAGGAAGGTAGTTGGGAAACAAGGCAATGCTAACCTCATTTGGGATGGTATGGCAAAGAAGATAAGAAAATTTGTCAAAGCAGTCATGGGTGAATCAAAAGGTTTTGGGTTAAGAGATAAGGAATCTTGGTGGCAGGATGAAAAGGTTAAAGAAAACGTCAAAAACAAAAGACAGAGCTTGGAAATCTTGCTGGGGTGCAACAATGCTGAAAATTGGTCAAGGTATCAGTATGCTGGGAATGAGACAAGAAAAGTGATAAGTGAAGCATGATCTGAATCATATGAAGAGTTTTACAAGGACCTAGGGACAAAGAATGGAGAACATAAGATATATAAGCTTATAGAGAAAAAAGATAAGGGATTTGAAAAAGCTTATAACCATGTCCCAAGAGATGCATTGTGGACGACTTTGGAGAAAAAAGGCGTGGCACTATTTTTTTTTTTGCTCAGCAAAAATATAATATATATATATATATATATAGACTAGTACCAGTGGTACTGAAATTACATAGGAATAGAAGTGAATCCAGCTATTCCAAAAAATTGAGAAAGAGCTGGAGACAGAAAAATGTGTTACAAGAATCCACCCACACCTGCCCCCCCTAAATACAGAATCCTTCCTTCAGATTGGAGGACCATTGGTTAAAGTGTATAGTGAAATCCTTGTCCATTGCTCTGTTCCAAGACCATAGTAGGAGTAAAGCATCGTCCAGCAGCTTAGAACCATGAAAAGTTCCATTTTGGAACACCACCTTATTTCTATGCTGCCATATAGTCCAGGTTAAGGCAGTCCACCAGCATTTCCACCTTTTAGACTTGACTCCGTCGGCTAGCTCGGTTCCATGTTGTAGGAAATGGTCCCTAGGGTTTTGTGGTAAAACAGTGGTGAGATTGACCCAGGACATTGATTCCCACCATAACGGGAGGGTTTTGCTACAATTGAAGAACAAGTGATCAGCCCCCTCCTCCTTATTTCTGCAAAAAGGGCACAGCATATCATCTACTTCTATTTGTCTCCTTCGAAGGTTTGTCTTTGTTGGTAATCTATCCCGAATTAGCCTCCAAGTGAACACTGCTGTCTTTAGGGGAATTTTGAGTTTCCATATTTCCCCAAATTCATGTTCCTGTCTTTCTTCCGTCAATTCCCCCCATAACAACTCGTATCCGCTTTTTGTTGAGTAGTGGCGTGGCACTATTTCTAGTCAATGTGGAACTATAATTTTTCCCAACACATCCCCTCACACCCAACAATTTTAAACTTAGTGCATGGATAATATGGTAGGTGGACTGGCTAATGGATCTAATATAGGCTCTGATACCCTCTTATAATGTGGGTTTGGGTCTAACACATTACTAAAAACTAACTTCTAAGACAGAGTATACAAGTGGGGGGACTACCCTCGTCTTAGAATGAGTTTTGTAGCATTGAATTAGACCCAAATCCATATTTTAAGATGTTATCAAAGTCTATTCTAGCGATTGTTGTTGGACATATCAGACCACCCATTATCGAGCTATTATTAGACCAACCACAGATGTCTAGTCTTACAAACTTGACACTTGAGATGTTTGTTGTAAATAACTCATTACAGTTGCCTCATATTCAAGAGCATATGATAGACAACTCATTATGGTTGCAAATGGAGATAATGTACCCATAGCTGGCTCCGAGAGCATTCAAATAAAGCCCTATCTTCTCTTACATAATGTTTTACATGTCCCAAAATTGGCTAATAGCCTTTTTCCTATACACAAGGTTATTAGAGACTTGAATTGCTCAGTAACATCTTTCCATTCTCATTATGTCTTGCAAGACCTTGCCACGAGGAAGACAATTTTAATTGCTAAAGAGCAAGGTGGGTTGTACTTCTTGGAGCACAAGAAGATTCATGATCAGAATCAAAACTTACCATCAAGCCAACAAGTAAAGTCAGACACTTAGGTTACCTCTCAAATATGGTTTCACCACAAACAACTTGGGCATCCTCCATTTAGTCTTCTTAAGTCCTTATTTCCTTGTTTTCAAAAGAGTCAGTTGAGTCATTTTAATTGTGATATTTGTCAGTTGACAAAGCGCCATCGTGCATCTCTTCTTGTTAGTAATAATAAAAGTTCTTTTCCTTTTGATTAAATACATTGATGTGTAGGGACCAACTGTGGAATCTATATCTGGTGCGAAATGGTTTGGGACCTTTGTTGACGATTATATCTGAGTAACATGGACATATCTTATGAAAAGTAAATCCAAGGTTTATCAAATTTTTGCGAGTTTTTTTTGTCTTGTCCAAAATCAATTTGTTAAGATCATCAAAAGAATTAGATTGGATAATGACAAAGAGTATGTAAATCATGAGTCCTCTAAATTTGTTTTTGATAATGGCATTATTCATGAGTATTAGTGTATTAAGTAAGTTTTACTTTGTGATTCAGTTAGGGCATCTGTTAGAACAGTTATGATTCAATTAGGACAGATGTGGTTTTGTTATTTTTATTATTTTGTTGGAAGCTATTATTTCTGTTAAAGCAGTAACTAACTTTGGTTAGTTAACTACCTTAGTTAGGTTATGTTTAATCATATTTGTTCTCTATAAATAGAGAAACAAAATCATTTTGTAACCAACCTTTCATTTTGAATCTATAATAATATCTTCCAACTTTCTTCTTCTTTTACTCTCTCTCAAACTCTATGATGGTATCCAGAGCTTGAGGTCTATCCATGGCAACAAATCAGAATTTCGCTTCCGCTACTCCTTCATTTCATCTGATTTCTCAGAAGTTAGATGATTCTAACTTCCTGCTATGGAGGCAATAGGTAGAACCTGTCATCAAGGCTCATAAACTTCAGTGTTTCATGGCAAGTCCTCAGATCCTGATGCGCTTTCTCACAAATGCACATTGTGAAGCTGGAAATGAAAATCCAGTATATACTGATTGGGAACAACAAGATCAAATTCTCCTATCGTGGCTCTAATCGACTCTTTCAGTTTCAATCCTATCTCGAATTATCGGATGTGTTCTTTCATATCAGCTTTGGGAGCAGATCCATGACTATTTTCAAAAGCAAACACGTGCGAAAGCTAGGATTCTTCTAACAGAACTCAAAACTACAATGCTTGAGCAGAAAACAATGCGTGAGTTTCTTCTGCGCATCAAATGCATAGTCGATGCACTTGGATTGTGTGGAGATCCTGTTCTTCCGCATGAACACCTTGATGCAATTCTTGAAGGCCTACCAGAGGAGTACAGTCCAGTGATCGAAAGTAAGTTTGAACCACTTCTGATTGGAGAAGTAGAGGCATTGCAGCTCACACATGAGGGAAGCATGAAAAAGTTTCAGAAGCACTTCCCTGATTCATCATCAATTAATGTTGCTCAAGGTTACAATTCATCTTCGAATTCTTACAATTCATCCTCGAATGATTTCAGTTCACAAAATCGATCCAATTATTCTGGAAATCATGGGGACTTCAATCGTGGCAGTGGCTACAATCGTGGAGGCAGTGATTCTGACCGTGGCGGTGGCTACAATCGTGGAGGCAATGGCTTTGGTTGTGCTGGAGGTTGTTGTGGTGGCAGCAGAGGCCGCGGTCGTTATGCAAATTTTCAGTACCAACGTTGCTTCAAATTTGGTCACACAATTGCGGTGTGTGTGTCATTTTCGCTATGATTCTGATTTTCAGCCAAATGCGTCTCTCACATTGATGGAACCAGTGTTTCAAAGCAATTCATCAAACACCTTCGGTTCAAAACAGGATCAGGGAACTAATTCTCACAAAGATTCCCAACCTAGTGCAATGCTGTTAATTCTGAAAATCAAGATCCTAACTCTACTACTTGGATACCTGATTCAGGTGCATCGTTCCACGTAACTGGAGAGTCTGAAAACATCCAACAACTTGGTCCATTTAAGGGACCAAATCAAATATACATTGGTAATGGCCAAGACCTTTCTATTAAGCCTTCTGGTTACACAAAGTTTGTTTCCCCTATTAATCCTAGAGTCAGTCTGTCCTTAAAACAATTATTACATGTACCTACCATCACTAAAAACTTAATCAGTGTCAGCAAATTTTCTAAGAATAACAATGTTTTCTTTGAATTTTATCCTAATCATTGTGCTGTGAAATCACAAGGAACCAATGAAATCCTACTTCAAGGTTCACTGGGTCCTTATGGCCTCTACATATTTCCACATCTTGAACTCAAAGATTCTGCCTCAGCCACCTGCATACTTTCAAATTCCAGTGTTGATTCTGCTATTACTTCTGTTTCTAGTGGTTCTAATACACAAATTTCTAATTCCTTTGTAAACGCAGTTTCTGATGTTAAAACAGCACCTAGTACTAGCTCTCAAACTATATGGCACCTTAGATTGGTCCATCCTAATGCTAATGTACTAAGGCTTGTGCTTAATCATTGTAATATACCCATAGTTAATAAAACTATGTTTGAATTATGTGTTGCTTGTTGTGTTGGAAAGTCACATAGACTACCATCTTCTTTATCTCAAACTGTATATTCTGCTCCTCTTGAACTTATATACAGTGATTTGTGGGGACCATCTCATATTTCATCCTCAAATGTTTTCTCTTATTATATCTGCTTTGTTGATGCCTATTCTTTTTTTTTTTGCACTGCAAAAATATGATGCCTATTCTAAGTTCACTTGGATCTATTTTCTTAAAAATAAATCAGAAACATTTTCTGTTTTTCAGCAATTTAAAACCATGACTGAACTCCAATTTGATACCAAAATTAAGAGTGTTCAAACAGATTGGGGAGGTGAATTTAGACCTCTTACTCATTTCTTCAAACCCATGGGATCATTCACAGGCTAATTTGTCCTCACATACATCATCAAAATTGGCATATCATTGAGTTAGGCCTCACTCTTCTCAAACAAGCTTCTCTCCCTTTAAAATTTTGGGATTTTGCCTTCTAAACTGCTCTTTATTTGATAAACAAACTTCCCACTGCTTCTCTTCAATTTCAAGTTCCTTATACTGTTTTGTTCAACAAGTCACCTAATTACAATTTTTTTAGGAACTTTGGATGTTCTTGCTATCCTTTTCTTAGACCCTATAATAAACACAAACTTAATTTCAGGTCACATGAGTGTTTGTTCCTTGGTTATTCCACCTCTCACAAAGGCTACAAGTGTCTCTCTCCTAATGGCAAATTATATGTTTCCAAAGATGTTATCTTCAATGAGCTTAAATATCCTTACAATGATATTTTTCCACCTTTATCCAACTCTATCACTTCTTCTAAGAGTGATTTTTTACCTACTGCTCATATTCCTCTTGTTTCACCTTTACCTAATGAACTCACTCATTCTTCTCAACGTGCTGAAACTAATTCTATTTCTGTAAATGTTAATCCCTCTAGATCCCTTAATACTGAATTCCCTAATTCTTAAAATGTCACATCATCTTCCCCTCTTTCAAATGCTGAACCAAATTCTGTTACTAATGAACACTCTAACACTGTTTTTGACTTAAACAGAAATCCAAGTGAACTATTCAGTACCTCTTCTCAGTCTCACACTGTCAGTTCTCCTTCCTCGAATCCTGTTCTTACCTCACAAAATGTCCATCCTATGCAAACCAGATCCAAGTCTGGAATTCATCAATCTAGGTTGCATCCTTCACTGTTTTTGGCACATTGTGAACCTAAGACTGTTAAACAGGCTCTTGCTGACCCCCAATGGTTTGCTGCTATGAAACAAGTGTATGAGACTCTTCTTGACAATAAAACATGGGATCTTGTTCCTCTTCCCAAAGACAGACAAGTTGTGGGTTGTAAGTGGGTCTTCAGAATTAAGGAGAATGCTGATGGGATTGTTAACAGGTTCAAGGCTAGGTTAGTGGCTAAAGGATTTCATCAAGTTGTTGGTTGTGACTTTAATGAAACCTTTTCTTTTGTGATAAAACCTGTTACAATCAGGCTGATTATCACTCTTGCTCTCACTAATAAATGGGATTTGTTCCAGTTAGATGTCAAAAATGCCTTTTTAAATGACCATCTTGAAGAAACTATCTACATGCAGCAGCCACAAGGCTTCGAAAGTTCAGATAAAACCTTGGTTTGCAAGCTACAAAAGTCTTTGTATGGCCTTAAACAGGCCCCAAGACAGTGGTTTGATAGGCTCAAATGAACTCTTTTACAGCTTGGGTTTGTGGCCACTAAGTGCGATCCTTCGTTGATATTATTATCACTGGTACCTCCAATGTTGAAATTCAGCAACTCACCACTAAGCAGCATTCCAACTTTTCTCTTAAACAATTGGGTAAACTTGACTATTTTCTTGGTATTGAAATCAAATCAGTGGCTGATGGAACTATTCTACAGACTCAAAGCAAATATATCAGAGATTTGCTTCAGAAAACCAAAATGGCAGAAGCACAACCTATTTACTCCCCTATGACTGCTAATTGCAAGTTAACTAAAGCTGGCACGGATTTATTCAGTGATCCATCTCTCTATAGGTCTGTTGTTGGTGCTCTTCAATACATAACCGTTACAAGACCTGAGTTAAGCTATGTTGTGAAAAAGGTCTGTCAGTTCATGGCTAATCCTATGGACTCTCATTGGACAGCTGTTAAACGTATTCTAAGGTACCTTAAAGGCTCTATTCATCATGGTCTGCATTTCAAGACTGCTCCTTCCTCTCAGCCTTTTACTATCAAAGCCCTCTGTGATGTTGATTGGGCCTCGGATCCAGATGATAGAAGGTCTACCTCTGGTGCAGTGATTTATTTTGGTCCTAATTGGGTCTTGTGGGGTTCCAAGAAACAACAAATTGTGGCTAGATCTTCCACTGAAGCTAAATACAGGAGTTTGGCTCAAGCCATGACTGAAGTTACATGGATTCAAACTCTTTGAACAGAGTTATCTGTTCCGTTTCAGACCCTAGAGATTTACTGTGACAACCAAAGTGCAGTAGCTATCAGTCATAATCCAGTTCTTCATTCCTGAACTAAGCACGTGGTAATTGACATCTTTTTTGTCAGGGAGAAAATCTTAGCTAAAGAGCTCAAATTGTATCATATTCCTGCTATAGATCAATGGGTTGATGCCCTCACTAAGCCTCTGTCACCAACTCGATTTCTCTTTCTAAGGTCCAAACTCAATGTAGTTGAGTCCATTTCTGATTCTCAACCCCATTAGTATTAGTGTATTAAGTAAGTTTTACTTTGTGATTCAGTTAAGGCAGCTATTAGAACAGTTATGATTCAGTTAGGACAGTTGTGGTTTTGTTATTTCTGTTATTTTGTTGGAAGTTGTTATTTCTATTAGAGCAGTAACTAACTTTGGTTAGTTAACTGCCTTAGTTAGGTTATGTGTAATCATATTTGTTTTCTCTATAAATAGAGAAACAGGATCAGTTTGTAACCAACCTTTGATTCTGAATCAATAATAATATCTTCCAACTTTCTTCTTCTTTTTCTCTCTCTCAAACTCTATGAATGAGCTAAGATGTGTTAATACTCCCTAACAAAATGGGATTGCAAAAAGAAAAAATTGTCATCTTTAGGTTGCCAAAACCCTTCTCTTCCAAATGTCTATTCTCAATACCTACTAGGGAGAAGTTGTCCTAACTGTCACATATCTCATTAACAGGTTACCCACTCGAGTTTTAAACGGTGTTCTTCTTGTTGAATCCTTTATGTCCTTTGTTCCCTCTTCTCCCCTAATGTCTAGTTTATCATGTCGTGTATTTGATTGTGTTGCTTTTGTCCATTCTCATAGTCCCCGTCATGGTAAGCTAAATCCAAGGGTAATCAAATGTGTCTTTGTTGGTTACCCCTCAAATAAAAAGGGTACAAGTATTACCATCCCCAGAGTCATCGGTTCCTCGTCTCCATGGATGTCATCTTTCATGAAACTGAGTCATTCTTTGTCAATCCTCGACTTCAGGGGAAGAGAAATCTAGAAGTCATAGAAGCTGAAGACGAGTCTACTTTAGAGTCATTACCCTTGTCGTTACAAGGTGCCCAAGGAGCCAATGGTGAAATCACAAATGAGATAAAGGAGGAAGCTCATAATAAAGCTGAAAAGGAAAAACGTTTCTTTGGCACGATATATTGAAGGAAGAAGAAACCCACTCTGGTCCCAAAGCAAGAAGAGTTGTCTAACCCGAAGATGAGTGCCCCTAAAGGTAACACTAAGGTGGTAAGGGTTAATCATAACATACCTATTGCCTTGAGGAAAGAAAAAAGGTCTTGTGTTAAATATCTTATTCTCAATATGTCTCCAGAGACCATCTCTCTAACCAGCATCAAAGTTTTATTGCTGCCATTGATGAAACAAAAGCACCACCAACTTCAATTCAAGAAACTGAGTGATGAACGTTGGGATCAAGCCATAAAGGAAGAGATGAGGGCCTTTGATAGAGGTCTAAAAAAAGGAGGCTTAAGGCTACACTAGAGTCAAATAGTAGATTAGGGAATTGTGTAATTTTGTTTTGGGTCTTTGTTGGACTTTATTTTTATGTAATTTTTTGTTTAGCTTGTTGGGCCTATGTGTCAACTGGGTCTTATTAGTTAGTAGTATAAATAGGACTACAAACATTTTGTAAACTAAACTTTTTTATGAAATTGGACATTAGTCTTTGTGCTATGTGAGAGTTCTCTCTTGGTTCTTGGATTAGAACCTTTAGATTCTTATCAAAGAAACACTTTCTTTGTGGCTAATCCTTCTTTGACTTATCAATCGAGTTTTGATTGTGGCGTCACTACCATTTCTATCTTTTCCATTTTGATATTTCTTCATCTTTTAGTTCCATTTCTTTGAATATTTATGCTAAATTTTCTTATGATCCAATTAGGGGTTTCTTATTAACATTAGAAAAAAATTCAACCTGGGAGATTGTTGAAAAACCCAAAGACAAGAAGGTTGTAGGGTGTAGATAAATATTCACGGTGAAGTACAAATTTGATGGGACAGTAGGCCGACACAAAGGAAGACTAGTGGCAAAAAGGTATACCCAAACTTGTTTGATAGCTTATAAGGAGACATTTGCCCATGTAGCAAAGTTGAATACAGTACGAGTTATCCTTTCTCAAGCAGCCCATGTTGGCTGGGACTTGTGTAACGCTCCTGATTGTTGATGTCCTGATGAATCACACTCTATGACACTTCACACGTTCACTTCATTTAACTTCATTGTTGGTCACCTTCCACCGATCAGAACCCTACGTAGGTAACCCTTTCCGAGACCTCGACAATGTGTTTTGGTTACTTCCAGGATCAATGACTGTCCTCACAAACCAATACGAGAATTTTTTGTGTGCTTTATCCTAACTCACATCTTCTGGGAAAATTTCCAGAAGGTCACTCATCCCATAATTACTCCAAGTCAAGCACGCTCAACTGTGGAATTCTTAAGTAATAGGCTATCAAAAAGTGGATGCATCTTGTTAGCATAGATAATACCAATTAATTCTTATAAGTCATCCTCAATTGTACAATCTTATACCAACACAGCCTTAGATTTCTCTCATTCTGATATGATTCGATCAGGGTGTTACATGTTCACCCACCTTGTTTGTCCTCAAACCACACCGTACTGGAAGAGAGGTATGCTCTAATATCATTTATAACGCCTCTAATTGCTGACGTCTCGACGGCTCACACTCTACAACACTTGACACGATGACACTTCACTCAACTTCTTTCTTGGTCAAAACTTTTCAACGGTCAAAACCCTCCATAGGTAGCTCTTTTTAAGACCTCTACAATCTATTTTGGCTGCTTCCAGGATCAATAATTGTCCCCACAAACCAACACAAAACTTTTCAGCATGTTACATGGAAATCCCCCCAGGATTTGGAGCTCATAGTAGATAGAACAAGGTTTGCAGATTGAAGAAGGCATTATATGGCCTCATGCAAACTCCGCGAGCTTGGTTTGGGAAATTCACACAGGAAATTATTTCTTTGGAGTACAAACAAAGCCAAGGTGATCACACTCTACTCATAAAGCATTCCCCTACTAGAAAAATCACCATACTTTTGGTATATGTAGATGACATGATCATTGCAGGAGATGATGTAGTAGAAAAACTGACCTTGAAGGAGAAACTAGCAACCCAATTCAAAATGAAACAGTTAGGGAAATTGAAGTATTTCCTCGAATAGAGGTGGCCTATTCAAGGAAAGGCAATTTTATCTCTCAAAGGAAGTACGTTCTTGACTTTCTCAAAGAAACAGGTAAGTTGGGATGTAGGACCTCGAGGGTTCTAATTGAACAAAATCACAGGATAGGAAGTGAAGGAAGTCCATCTGTGGAAAATCACACAAAACCATAGCACATTCTCAAGCTTTTCTTTGATAAAGTGCTTGTCGATCTCAATGTGTTTGGTCCTGTCATGTTGAACTAGATTGTGAGCAATGCTAATGGCTGACTCATTATCACAAAATAACTTCATAGGGATCTCAAACCTAATCTTGATATCATCAAGAATTATCTTTATCCATACTCCTTCATATATACCTTATGCCAGAGCTCGAAATTCAGTTTCTGCACAAGATTGAGCTACTACATTCTGCTTCTTGCTCCTCCAAGTCACCAAATTTCCCCTAGAAGCATGCAGTATCTTGAAGTGGATTTTCTATTATGTCTAACCTTGCATAATATGCATCAGCATAAATCTCCTCCAAGTCACCAAATTTCCCCTAGAAGCATGCAGTATCTTGAAGTGGATTTTCTATTATGTCTAACCTTGCATAATATGCATCAGCATAAATCTCCATAGACAAGGAGCCTTCTCTTCTGAATAATAGGCCTTTCCCTGGACTTGCCTTCATGTATTGGAGGATCCTATCAACTACTTGCATATGCCTTTCTCGAGGGTCATTCATAAGCTGACTGACAACACTGACCACATAGGCAATGTATGGTCTAGTGTGATATAGGTAAATTAGCTTTACAACCAATCTCTAATAAATAAAATCATACGATCCTAAAAGTTGACATTTGATTTTGACAGCTATGGTTTACAAAGTCCTAACAGAATTAGATGGACAATCATATGAAGAGAGCCATAAAAATATTTGAAAAGCAGGAAAAACGTTTTTGAAGCAAAATCTAGTGAGTTGAATCCAATTCTAGTGTTAACTACTATTACATAGAAACAAACCTTCATGTGAACATGCATCGACAACAGACCGCCTAACACGTTCTCTTTCCTGTAAAGAGGGATATATTATAAGATATCATGTCAGCCACTGAACACATCCAAGATTAGGAACTTGTCCTGTATGGCTATTATTATATTTTTCTCAAGCTAATGGAAAGGACTCATGGTTACATAAAGATACACATACTACTTGCCTTTATCATTTGTCCAGAATAAGTCATTCTATGAGTAGTGTTTGAGCTTTTGGGGCAATATGGCATCATTTCAAAGCCTTTCTTTGACACTGAAACAGAACGAATAGAATTAGGAAGAGATTGAGTTATGACACATCTATGAATGCCATCATATTGTTCATAATTCATGGCTGTATAACAATAGATCACTGCAGAAGTCAAAATTGTACTTGCTTGCAAGTCAGGTAGAATTTGACTCAATTCTATGGGTCTAGTAAAATCATATGATCTTTAACATTGACATGTGATTTTGATGGCTATGGTTTACAGAGCCAGACGGACAGCATATGAAGAGAATCATGAAAATGATAAAAATATCAGAAAAGCAAGAAAAGGTTTTTTAATCAAATTCCAGGGAGTTGAATACAATTCTAGTGCTAACCTCTACTATTAAATAGAAACAAACCTCCAGGTGAACAAACATTGTCAACAGACTGCATAGCACGCTGTGCTTCCTGTAGAGAGGGATATATTATAAGATCATGTCAGGCACTGAACACATCCAAAAATTGGAACTTGTGTTGTATGACTATTATTATAATTTTCTCTGCATGCAAGCCAATGGAAAATGCTCATGGTTACAAAAAGATGCATATACTACTTGCCTTTTCCATTCGTTCAAAATAGCTCATTCTATGAGTAGTGTTTGAGCTTCCGTTGCAGTACGGCCCCATTTCTAGGCCAGAAACTCCTGATGATGCTAAAACATAACGAGAAGAAAACAAATGTATTTTCTTCCCTGCCATATCCAGAAATGAAGTCACTGCAGGATCTAGCTCCCATGCAGACTGAACTTCACAGATATTATCAATTGGTTCAGCAGTCAAGTTTCTTGCATTTGGCCCATGCAACCAGTAAAGTAGAAAGGTGCACAAGCATTCTTCCTCTCCTATTTCCCAAGAATGCTCGTTTTCTTGCACCTATGAAAGCAGACACAATATCAAAAGTACATAAAGATACAGAAGAAGCAATTTCATCCAGAATTTTAAAAAGTTGACTGTAATTTTCCCCAACACTAAATAAAAAGACATCAGCTTTGTATTCTATTGAATTTAGTATCTAGTACGACTTGGTCAGTTTCCATTGACAAATATAGCTAGTTAGTCAGTAGCTTGCTGCCAACTATTAACAGCTCAGTTACTTGGGTGATTAGAATTCTGTTTGTTACTTACTCAATCGGCGCCATTATGTAAAGGCAGCATGTACATGTTCCTATTAATTCATCAATTGAATTAATCTCAGAATACGACTTTTCTCTCTGTTTTCATCTTCATTTAGTTCTCTCTCTGTACTTGTTTTTATGTTCATCTAGTTCTCTCTTTGTTTTTACTAGTCTAAATAAAATTTGTGCTGAGTTTCACTGAATAATAAAGAGTAAATATAGAATTTCATCTCAAAAAATGGCAACCCTTAGTTGATTTGGTCCTTGAAAGTTTATGTCTATACAATTGAATCAGTAAACTTAATGACATTCTCTATCACTAAAACTACATACATTACACACAAACTGACAGGAAAAAAAATTATACATTTACTCAAATAATAAATGAGATTCATTAACAGGGAGTAGGATCCACCTCATTTAGTTAGCAACACTTAAATTTTAGGCAATAATAGTAAAATGTTAGTAGTAGTTGCTATGCTAATAACTAATAAGTACTAATAAACATACCAAAACACTGTTGCATTAATTAATTAATTAACATGGATATCAATCATATACTATATCACTGACTAACCCTTACTATTGAAGCCACACCACAACACACAAACAAGACAAACAAGCAATATAATTTATGTTTTTTATCAACAAATTTTAGTTTGTTAGTGAGAAGAATTGGAACCACGCCCTCTTTCCCCTCTTCTCCTTCTCTCTCTTCTTCTCCTTTCAACCATCAAATCAAGCTTTTAAAAGATGGTCCACGACCGTGACCATGATTTGGACCGCAGCATCAAGGTTTCCACAACAGTAATATTGGGACCGCATCAGTCATATTTGTGTGATTTGCCATGATATCAACAAATTGACAAAACCATAACGCGACCGATATTAAAAACATTGCACCAAGTCAAGCCATGTAATGAAGTAAACGAGAATGCGTACCCCGTCGATGACGGCGTCGTAGAAGCGAACGTCGTCGGGGGCGAAGGAGTGGCAAGCGCAGACCCTAGCGCCGGGACCGAACCGACGACACTCGGCGTCCTGGAGCTGTCTGGAGAGCGGCCTGAAGCGCTCCTTGAAGTCCTCGAGGTCCTCACAATCCCCAAACCGCGAGGGCTCAAACGCCTCGTCGTTTTCGTCGGAGAAGTTCTGGTACTTCACTATGAGTCTCTCTCCTACGAGCAAAACGCGCACCGTGTACCAGGCGTCGTCATTGTAGGCTCGGAACTCCGTCGTGTATTCCTCAGCCGCCACCACACTCGTCGTCGTCCTTCCCTCCTTCACTGTTGCCAGCATTTTCTTCACCTGAACCAAAAATTAAAAAATGTGTGATACTTGAACGCCCCTAATTTTAAACAATCCATACACATTTTTCATTTTGTGGGAATGTGTAGAATGCATTTGATTGATTGATATTAATATGTAATTAAAATTTTGGCATGTCTCTTTCTTGGAAATGTTGTCTTAGGAAAGTTAACTAAAATTGATCTTTCAAAACCATAATTATTTTACAATCTTTTTTATTAATTACATATTAAATATTTTGAAATAATAATTTTTTATTTAAGATTCTTAAAAAAGTAAAAAACTTTTCCGCTATTAAACATCCCATAAATTTTATTATATTTATATTTTTTTTCTCTCACTAAGTATTTGATAACATTGTGACTTTGATCAAACATTTTCCTTTTTTAATTTTCTATCTGCTTCACATTCTACTAGCTATGAGTATATGTAAGAGGGGTATTTTCTTATCATTTCTATCACCTAGGGTAAGCCTCCATTCATTGAAGTTTAGAGAGGGGACGTTCGATAGATGAGAAACTTTTAATTTCATCAGAATCTTAGATGGACAATCTTAATTTTTTATATTTGATATTTATTTTAAAAAATTAACATTCATAGAAAAGGATATTTTTCATAAATGTTTTTGAATAGTTTTCCACAAAAATTTTCTCATGGGGAGCTAAAATCTTACTTTTTCAAGTTTAATTTTTTTTTATTAAAGTAAAAATATCATAATATTCTTATTACATCAAGGTAAATGATAAAAATGTCATATAACTCTTTAATTCTTGAAAAACTTATGTGCATATTCCCAATGACCAAATGATGAAAAAAATCCAAACTTGGAAAGGAGAAGTGCAAATTTTAGAGTATATTTGTTTGCAGAAAAATAAGATGAAAAAGAAATGGAATAAACAGCCAAATGATGTAGAACTTATATTTTTATACTCTACTTTAATTCAAAAAACTTTCATCTTATTTTACTTGCATTCCATTTCATTTCACTATTTAATGGATCGTTATCTTTCATCATTTTATGATAACATAATTGCATTTTTACTTTTAATCTTTTACTTGTTTACAATCCCCCCACCCTCTTCAGCAACTTTTTTATCTTTTGACTAATTTTATCCTTAACTTTTTATTTTATAGCAAACTTTATCTTCCAACTTTTGCAATTATTAATGGACGGATTACAAAAATAAAATTTACAATTTTTAAAAAATTAGGGATGAAATGTGTCAAATTAATTTGTTGGGATAAAATTTACTAAAAAAATTAAAGATAAAAAAGTACAATTAAGTTGAAAAATTAAGTATTTTAGGACAATACTAGTATTTATTAAGAGTTAATTTTAATAACATATTTTTATTTTATTTTTTAATTTTAATAAATATATTATTGAATATTTAAAAAAATAATGGTATTTATTAGATGAAAAAAAATAAAATACATAATTTAATCATTAAAAACTAAAAACATCATCACAAAGCAAACCGTTTCAAAAAAATGTTGTAATGTTTTTTTAGTTTATAAAATTAAATTACCTATCTTTTTAATATTAATTATGTTTTGTAAAATAATTATGATTTACTAAAACAAAATACATCAATAATTAATTAGCAGCGCGAGTTGTTTCATTAATAATAAAAGACTTCAATAATTATGTTTTGTCTGCATAAATATCATTAAATTTACCACTGATAACATACATCAAGTAGAAATGAAATGAGTAGTGTGAGTTGTTTAAGTTGATCAAATGGTCCATATAGTAGTCTTACCAAACTCAAGTAGAAATGTCTCATGTGAAGGATATAGTCTCGACCAAAATAATACCATTAAATTAAAGGAGAGCTTTCCTAACCATAATGCTCTTATCCTTCTTGGGCATAATTATTTTTAGTGAAGGATACGTGTAGTATGTAACACCCCTGAGGGTCAACGTTTTTTATGACTCACATTCTACGACATTTCACACAATAACACTTCACTTAACTCATCTTTGATCAGAACCCTCTTATGTGTCCTTTATAAGACATTGACAATCAGTTCTAATACCTCTCGACTGCTCTCAGGATCATTGATTATCCCCACAAATTAACACAAGGTTTTTCAGCATTTGTTTGCCCTCACTCACTCGCTTTCCAAAAAACTTCCCAAAAGATCACTCGCCCAATAATTGCTTCAAGCCAAACACACTTAACTATAAAGTTCTTAAGTGATGGGCTATCGAAAAATAGATGCATTTGTTGGTATAGGTAGCACCAATTAATTCCCTTAACCCATATTTAGTTGTATAATCACACACATGCACAACCTCTAGATCTTTTTCGTTCCGGTGTGATTCATTCAAGGTATTGCATGCCCATCAGCTTCCGCCAAGTTCGTCCTTAAATCACACCATACTAGGAGAGAACTATGTTCTTATATCATTTGAAATTTCCCTGATTATTGACGTCTTAACGACTCACTCTACGACACTTCACACGATGACACTTCACTCAACTTCCTTGTTGGTCAAAACCTTCCACCGGTCAAAATCCTATTGAGACCTCGACAATCAGCTCTAATTGTTTCCAAGATCAGCGATTGTTCTCACAAACTAATACGAGACTTTTCATAATGTTTAATCCTCACTCACATGTTTCCTGAATTAAGAGAGCATTCTAAGAGGTGGTAAGTACATCTTGATTCTTGGAGAACCCATTATCATAATGAGGTACAAATGAAGAAGTGACATTGTTAATGTCTAATAAATGTCATTTATATAAGAAGTCGTGAACCTTTTAATATAAAAGGGGTCCTTGTGAAGAGAGAAATCACCACCCAATTGAGAGAAAGGGGTCACCACCTTTACATGCGAGGAGGGGTTTTCTATTGGAGAGGTTTCTCAAGTTTTCCCAAAAAACTTGTAAAGTGGTTGAGATAATGAATATTTTTTAGACGATTTTGTAGACATAGACAAGAGATGTTGAACCACATTAGTTATTGTGTGTTCCTTCTAAGATCTTTTGGACGTGTGGGTGATTTCTTTGGTGTGTTTTTTTTCCAACACTTTCTTAGTCATTAGTTATCACTCTCATTCACTCTTTATTTGTACCCCTATCTCTTTGCCCTCTTCAATATATATTTGTTTCTTCTTGTAGTAATTGTGACAGTCAAGTATGTGGAGTGCAATCAAAATTGGGTTAATTAAGTTTTTAATCCCTCAAAATTATTTTTGTAACTTCTAGTTCTTCATTAATTTCTCATCATCATTTTAGGTCCCTCAAAAACTTTTTGTCCATTTTTAGTCCCTCATTTTATTTTTATTGATCAAAAGTAGTTACAAATATTAAATAAACAAGGACTAAAAATTGGCAAAACAAGGACTAATTTTAAGAAATAAAAATAAATAAAAGACTAAAAATAAGCAAAAAAAAATTAGAAGGTCTAAAACTGTTGACAGAAAATACGAAAGACTAAAAGTTGTATAAAAAATTTTGAGGGACTAAATTTTAAAATCTAAAAAAGTTGAAGGACTAAAAACTTAATTAACCCATCAAAATTTCTTCTTCTCTCTCATTCAACTTCACCTTCAGTTGCATGGTGGGTTACCTTTTATCTAATGCTTGAAGAAAATGACAATAGTATTTGAGATTACAATACAAAGAGTTATTATCTCAAAAAGGGTGCCCATAATGACAAAATACTGAATCAATCTCGATATATAATTGGCCAAAAGCTTGGCTATCATACATAGGCTAAGATTATAGTGGACCAGTTAACAAGTGGTTCATTATGGACCATAAATAATAATCATAAGATTGATTTAATGTTCATAATATTACAATAGACTCCCTACAACATAACATTATCACTCTTTTTCGTCCTTAACAACCTTGCCTCTGACCATTATTTGTTGCCATTGGAAGGGATTTTCGCCGGTGGCATTTTTTTCATCCTTCATCCCAAAACCCAAACACCCACACACAAAAAGAAAATTCATCTGAGACCATTTCCCCTATTTTGAAATCGCAAATCCAGACCAAGATAAGTAGTCTCCACTAACAAACACATTTTTTCCACTCTATAATCTCCCACAAACCTTAGTTGTTTCACCTCATTGATAAAGAAGTGCAAGAAAGGTGTCATCTCGAAGGAGGAGGATGACGTGATAGTGTGGTGGGTGTAAGAGCGCTTGGAATTTTTCCGGCTGCCATTGATAACTGCTAAATAATTGTGAATTTATAGGAGTTAAATAGTCAAATTTTGGCTTAAAATTAATTATTTAGCAGTTATTTGTAATTTAAAGTGAGAAAATTAATTTAAATTGAATTTCTGGTTGCAGATACGAAAAATAAGGTTGCATTTAGCAAAAGTGGCACAGAAAGGAAGAAAAAAGAAGAAATTCTGAAGCAGGCCCAATCCAATAGGGGCGCTCAGCGCGCATCAGGCGCTAAGCGAGCAACTAACTGGAGGCGCTGAGCGTGGTGGAAACCGTTACGCGCGCTAAGCCCAGCTAGGCGCCCAGCGCCCGATCCAACAGACGCACAGGCGCCCAGCGCCCGATCCAACAGAAGCACAGGCCCAGCGTGCATGGCGCGCCCAGCGCGCGATCTGAACGCGCTAAGCGCGAGGTGTGGCGCTGAGCGCAACTACGAAGGCCCGTAAGCCCACTTCAGCCACTATAAATAGAGAGGCAGTCCCAAGGAATTTGCATCCCATCTCAGAGCATCACTCTCAGTACTTCAAGCCTGAGTTTTCTTCCCTCTTTATATTCTTTGCTTTGTTTTGTTAGTCTTTCTTTCTTTCATCCCCAGTTGTAAGCCCTCAATGGCCATGAGTGGCTAAACCCCTAGCTAGGGCCTGGCAGGCCTAAAAAGTCAACGATGTACACTGAGCTTCAAGAGTTATCAATGCAAAGGAATTTACTCCAGGTTTTTCTGTTCTATTTCTTTTCTTTCATTCTTGCATTCATTCTTAGATCTCTTTTTGGGTTTTAATCGCTCGGGAGAGGGTAATTCTCAATAATATTTAAGATTCAATGCATGCATCAGTTTTAGGGGTTATACGCTTGGGAAAGGGTAACACCTAATAGAACATTTAAAGAAAAGAATCATTGGGTTAGCATTGCTAGGCATAGAATGATAACTCACTGCCCATGCATTTAAGCAACATCTAGAATTTAATCTTAACGCATTTTAATTATTGAATCTTCGCAAAGGCATTTGGGAGATAGGTAGTTAAAATAGGCTTGCCAACGTGAGGCATCAGGGGCAAGTAGTCAACAGATGTGGGTAGAACTAACACCATTTCATTGGTAATGAATATCATACTTACATGCATCGTAGGCCAATTGGGTTTGTCTGGTCTTGGCATTTCTATCAATTGTTTTCCCTTTTACTTATTTGTTTTAGTCATAACACTCTCTACTATTCCTACTTTCATTTCTACTTTACTACTTTACTCCCACTTACAAATTGAGAGGTATTGAAAAAGTGCAATAAAATCCCTGAGGACACGATACTCGGACTTCCGAGCTTTACTACTTGTCACGATTTGGTGCACTTGCCAAAGTCTTAACAAGTTTTTGGCGCCGTTGCCGGGGATTTTGTTTTCGCACCTAATACTATATCAGTTTGTAAGCCCAACTCTTCTTTTTCTTGGCTTACTTTATCAGTATTTTCTCTTTACTTCTATTCTATTCTTTCTTTCTTTCTTCTGTAATTGCACGGGTAGTGCCTTTTTGTTTTTATGCGACTTAGGACTGCATCTGGAGACGTGGTCCCTATCAACTTGGAAATCGAAGCCACTTGTCGGCGTAACAACGCTGCAAGAAGAAGAAGGGAACAGGACACCGAAGGAAGCAGTCACACATCACCTCCTCTCTCTCCACATCACGCTGAAATGGATGGGGAACAGGCACGAAGAGTCACCCTAGAGGACTTCTCCAACACCGCCACTCCTCAGTTCTTCACAAGTATTGCAAGACCGGAGGTGCAAGCCGCAAATATCTCCTACCCGCATTCCCTTATCCAGCTGATTCAAGGGAATCTCTTCCATGGTCTTCCAAGCGAAGATCCTTATGCTCACCTTGCCTCGTACATCGAAATATGCAACACAGTAAAGATTGCTGGAGTTCCAGAAGATGCGGTACGCCTCAACCTCTTCTCTTTTTCTCTAGCAGGAGAGGCAAAACGATGGTTGCACTCCTTCAAAGGCAACAGCTTAAGAACCTGGGAAGAAGTAGTGGAAAAGTTTTTAAAGAAGTACTTCCCAGAGTCGAAGACCGCCGAAGGAAAAATGGAGATTTCCTCCTTCCACCAATTTCCGGATGAGTCTCTCAGCGAAGCACTAGACCGTTTTCACGGGATGTTACGAAAGACACCGACACACGGATACAGCGAGCCGGTACAACTGAATATATTCATCGATGGCTTGCGACCCCACTCGAAACAGCTACTAGACGCGTCCGCAGGGGGAAAAATCAAGTTGAAGACTCCGGAGGAAGCAATGGAGCTCATCGAGAACATGGCGGCCAGTGATCAAGCAATCCTTCGTGATCGAAGCTATGTGCCTACAAAAAGAAGTCTTTTGGAACTTGGCACGCAAGACGCGACATTGGCACAGAATAAGCTGTTGACGAGGCAGATTGAAGCCCTTACCGAAACCCTCAGCAAACTACCTCAACAGTTACAAGCGGTAAGTTCTTCCCACTCTTCTGTTTTGCAGGTAGAAGGATGCCCCACATGCGGAGGAACCCATGAGCCTGGACAGTGTGTAAGCCAACAGGATACTTCTCGAGAAGTAAACTATATGGGCGTACCAAATCGCGGATACCAGGGTTACAACCAGGGGAACTCATCTGGATTCCACCAAGGGGGAGCAGGATTCAATCATGGGCCACCAGGATTCAATCAAGGAAGGAACTTCACGCAAGGTTCAGGGTGGAGGAATCAGGGAAACCAGTATAAGGAGCAGAGGAATCAACAACCATACCAACCGCTATACCAGCATCCTAGCCAGGGCCCCAATCAGCAAGACAAGCCCACCAACATAGAAGAGCTCTTGCTGCAATTCATCCAGGAGACACGGTCCCATCAGAAGAGCACGGATGCAGCCATTCGGAATCTGGAAGTTCAAATGGGCCAATTGGCACAAGACAAAGCTGAAAGGCCCACTAGAACTTTCGGGGCTAACACAGAGAAGAATCCAAAGGAAGAGTGCAAGGCCGTGCTAACTCGAGGGCAGAGGAAAGCACAAGAGGAAGGTAAGGTTGAGGAAGAAGACCAGACAGAGGAAGATAAGACAGAGACACAGGAGGACAGGACAGAAGTCGAAGAGAAGGTGGCATCACCACCTAAGACAAAGAGCCAGAAAGCACGGGAAGCCAAGAAAGAAGAACCACCAGCCCTACCACAAGATCTCCCATATCCTGTGGTGCCCACCAAGAAGAACAAGGAACGCTACTTCAAGCGTTTCTTGGAAATATTCAAAGGGCTGGAGATCACTATGCCATTCGGGGAAGCCTTACAGCAGATGCCCCTATACTCCAAATTTATGAAGGACATCCTCACCAAGAAGGGGAAGTACATAGACAATGAGAACATTGTGGTAGGGGGTAACTGCAGCGCTATAATACAGAGGAAGCTACCCAAGAAGTTTAAGGATCCCGGAAGTGTTACCATCCCATGCACCATAGGGAAGGAGACGGTGAATAAGGCCCTCATTGACTTAGGAGCAAGCATCAATCTGATGCCCTTGTCAATGTGCAAAAGAATTGGGAATCTGAAGATCGATCCTACCAAGATGACGCTTCAGCTAGCAGACCGTTCGATTACACGACCTTACGGGGTGGTAGAAGATGTCCTAGTCAAGGTCCGCCACTTTACTTTCCCGGTGGACTTTGTGATCATGGATATCGAAGAAGACGCAGACATTCCCCTCATTTTAGGAAGACCATTCATGCTGACTGCCAACTGTGTGGTGGATATGGGGAATGGGAACTTGGAGCTGAGTATTGACAACCAGAAGATCACCTTCGACCTCTTCAAAGCAATGAAGTATCCACAGGAAGGTTGGAAGTGTTTCAGAGTAGAAGAGATTGATAAGGAGGATGTCAGTATTCTCGAGACACCATAGTCTTCACTGGAGAAAGCAATGGTTAATGCTTTGGACTGTCTGACCAGTGAAGAAGAGGAAGATCTGAAGGCTTGCTTGGAAGACTTGGATCGACAAGACAGTATTCCGGAGGGAGAAGCCAAGTTTGAGAAGCTAGAAGAGAAAGTTCCGTCTGAGAAGAAGAAGGTAGAGTTGAAGATATTGCCAGATCACCTAAAGTATGTGTTCTTGGAGGAAGACAAGCCTGTCGTAATCAGCAATGCACTCACAATAGAAGAAGAAAACAGGTTAGTAGGTATCCTCAAGAGACACAGGGAAGCTATTGGATGGCATATATCGGATCTCAAGGGAATCAGCCCTGCTTATTGCATGCACAGGATAATGATGGAAGAGGATTACAAGCCAATCCGGCAACCCTAGAGAAGGCTAAATCCGACAATGAAGGAAGAGGTCAGAAAGGAGGTACTCAAGCTCTTGGAGGTGGGACTCATATACCCCATCTCTGACAGTGCTTGGGTAAGCCCAGTACAGGTGGTTCCCAAGAAAGGTGGAATGACAGTGGTGCGGAATGAGAAGAATGACCTGATACCAACAAGAACTGTCACGGGCTGGCGAATGTGCATCGACTATCGCAAGCTGAATGAGGCCACCCGAAAGGACCACTTCCCTCTACCGTTCATGGATCAGATGCTAGAGAGACTTGCAGGGCAGGCGTATTATTGTTTCTTGGATGGATACTCAGGATATAATCAGATTGCGGTGGACCCTAGAGACCAGGAGAAGACGGCCTTCACATGCCCTTTTGGCGTCTTTGCTTACAGAAGGATGTCATTCGGGTTATGTAATGCACCAGCCACATTTCAGAGGTGCATGCTAGCCATTTTTTCAGACATGGTGGAGAAAAGCATCGAAGTGTTCATGGATGACTTCTCGGTTTTCGGATCCTCATTCGACAGTTGCTTGAGGAACCTAGAGATGGTACTTCAGAGGTGCGTAGAGACTAATCTAGTCCTGAATTGGGAGAAGTGTCATTTCATGGTCCGAGAAGGCATAGTCCTGGGCCACAAGATCTCAGCTAGAGGCATTGAAGTTGACCGGGCAAAGATAGAGGTTATAGAGAAGCTGCCGCCACCACTGAATATTAAAGGTGTCCGAAGCTTCTTGGGGCATGCAGGGTTCTACAGGAGATTCATCAAGGATTTTTCAAAGATTGCTAGACCCCTAAGCAACCTGCTGAATAAAGATGTGGCCTTCAAGTTTGATGAAGAATGTTCAGCAGCATTTCAGACACTGAAAGACAAGCTTACTACTACACCTGTGATGATTGCACCTGACTGGAGTAAAGACTTTGAGCTGATGTGCGATGCCAATGATTATGCTATAGGAGCAGTCCTTGGACAGAGACACGATAAGGTATTTCATGCTATTTATTATGCTAGCAAGGTCCTGAATGAAGCACAATTGAACTATGCCACCACGGAGAAGGAAATGTTAGCTGTTGTCTTTGCCTTGGAGAAGTTCAGATCATACTTGATAGGATCGAAGGTCACCATTTTCACAGATCATGCTGCCATCAAGCACCTGCTCGCCAAGACCGATTCGAAGCCAAGGTTGATTAGATGGGTCCTCTTATTGCAGGAATTTGACATCATCATTAAGGATAAGAGAGGATCCGAGAATGTGGTAGCCGATCACTTATCTCGGTTAAAGAATGAAGAAATCACTAAGGAAGAGCCTGAGGTAAGAGATGAATTTCCTGATGAGTTTCTTTTGCAGGTTACCACCAGACCTTGGTTTGCAGACATGGCAAACTACAAAGCCACAGGAGTCATTCCAGAGGAGTACACATGGAATCAGAGGAAGAAGTTCCTACACGACGCACGCTTCTATGTTTGGGATGACCCCCACTTGTTCAAAGCAGGGGCAGATAATGTATTGAGAAGATGTGTCACAAAGGAAGAAGCACGAAGCATTCTTTGGCACTGTCACAGTTCATCATACGGCGGACATCATAGCGGGGACAGAACAGCAGCAAAAGTGTTACAATCAGGTTTTTTCTGGCCCTCTCTTTTTAAAGATGCTTACGAGTTTGTGCGTTGTTGTGATAGATGCCAGAGAACAGGGGGGATATCACGAAGAAATGAGATGCCGTTGCAGAACATCATGGAGGTGGAAATCTTTGACTGTTGGGGCATAGACTTCATGGGACCCCTGCCTTCGTCATACGGGAATATTTACATCTTGGTAGCAGTTGACTATGTCTCCAAGTGGGTGGAGGCCATAGCTACGCCGAAGGACGATGCCAGGGTTGTAATCAAGTTTCTGAAGAAGAACATTTTCTCCCGCTTCGGAGTCCCACGAGCCTTGATCAGTGATGGGGGAACACATTTCTGCAACAACCAGTTGAAGAAAGTCCTGGAGCACTATAATGTTCGACATAAGGTGGCCACACCTTATCATCCTTAGACGAATGGCCAAGCAGAAATCTCTAACAGGGAGCTCAAGCGAATCCTTGAGAAGACGGTTGCATCATCCAGAAAGGATTGGGCCTTGAAGCTCGATGATACTCTCTGGGCCTATAGGACAGCGTTCAAGACCCCCATCGGCTTATCACCGTTCCAGCTAGTGTACGGGAAGTCATGCCATTTACCAGTGGAATTGGAGCACAAAGCATATTGGGCTCTCCGATTGCTTAACTTTGACAAAAATGCATGCGGAGAAAAGAGGAAATTGCAGCTTCAGGAGTTAGAAGAGATGAGACTGAATGCCTATGAATCGTCCAGAATTTACAAGGAAAGAACAAAGGCATATCATGATAAGAAGCTGCAGAGGAGAGAATTCCAGCCAGGACAGCAGGTATTGCTCTTTAACTCAAGGCTAAGGCTGTTTCCAGGTAAGCTGAAATCCAAGTGGTCTGGGCCGTTTATCATAAAAGAAGTTAGACCTCATGGAGCAGTGGAATTGGTGGACCCTAGAGAAGGGAGCTTCGAGAAGAAATGGATCGTCAATGGCCAGCGCTTAAAGCCGTATAACGGAGGACAATTAGAGCGATTGACGACCATTATCTATTTAAATGATCCTTGAGAGAGCCTACTGTCTAGCTAAGGACAATAAACTAAGCGCTGGTTGGGAGGCAACCCAACATTTAGTGTAAAGTTGTAGTATTTTGTTTTTGTGTGAAAAAAAAAAAAAAAGCCCAACAGGTGTGAATAGCAAACAAGGGGTACGAAAAGCAAAGGCCCACAGGTACAGATAGCAAAAGGAGGGGTGCCAATAGCAGAAATCAAGTGGGCTGCACGAAGAGCAGCGCTTAGCGCCGACGTCGCGCTAAGCGCCCAGGTAAGATTTAAAATTTAAATTTTGAAACTGAGGGGCAACCAAGGGACGTTTTTCCTTGGTGCGCTCAGCGCCCAGACGCGCTAAGCGCGCACGTCATAAATTCTGGGGAGTTTTCGAAACTCCCCAACGCCTCAGTTGCCTCCCAGGAGCCTTTTAAGTGCAGCGCCTCATTTTCTTTTCTTTTTTCTACGCTTTCACACTTCCTGCACTCCTTTCTTCTCTGCATTCTCTCTTCCTCCACCGGCAACGACCGACTTTTCGTGTGCTTTTCACGCAGTTCTCAAGACCAGGGTAAGTAATGACTGTGGACTGTTGCTGGAATTCCTTGCAGGTATCATCCCGCTAAGCCTTGCACATAGGCTTAGCCGGAATAAATAAGGGGAAGAGCAAAAAGGAGGAGCGCGCTCAGCCGCCATGAAACGCAAGGGCAATCACGACGCAGCGCTTAGCCAGCATAGCCGCACTAAGCGCGCTCATGAACTTCATCGAACGCGCTAAGCGCGCGCTAGCTGCGCTAAGCGCGTGCATCCGGCTGCAAGGAGGCGCGCCAAGCGCGGGCCTGGGCCTCGGGGTCCAACAGCCCTTCTGCTTTGCTTTTCACACCCCCCTTCCTTCTAACTTCACCCCCTCCTTCTACTTTCTACACCCCCTTCTTTACTATTTTCATCCCTAATTTGCTTGCTTTCTGCACCCCCCTAATTACTAATTGCAATCTGTTTGCTGTGTTTTTGTGGACTTTGTTTCGTTGCAGATGACTTCTCGCAAGCGCCGTGCCGTGCCCACACCAGGGGAAGCGTCCAACTGGGACACTTCCCGCTTCACATCTGAGATAGCTTGGCACAGGTACCAAGACAACATTCAGCTCCGGAACATCCTTCCGGAGAGGAATGTTGAACTGGGACCAGGGATGTTTGACGAGTTCCTCCAGGAACTCAGGAGGCGCAGATGGGACCAGGTGCTGACTCACCTTCCGGAGAAGCGGATTGACGTGGCTCTGGTGAAAGAGTTCTATTCGAACCTTTATGATCCAGAGGACCACAGTCCACGATTCTGCAGGGTGCGAGGACAGGTCATTCGTTTTGATGCTGACACCATTAACGACTTCCTCGACACCCCGGTTATTTTGGAGGACGGGGAGGAGTATACAGCATACACCAGATACCTCAGCACTCACCCCGATCCTGACACCATCGCGGCCACACTGTGCACTCCAGGGGGGCGCTTTGTCCTTAATGCTGATGGTCTCCCCTGGAAGCTCCTGAGGAAGGACATGACGACACTTGCTCAGACATGGAGTGTCCTTTCTTATTACGATCTTGCGCCCACTTCTCACACTTCTGATGTTAATCTTGACAGGGCCCGCTTGATCTACGGTTTGGTGAGCCGCATGGACATGGATGTGGGCAGCTTTATATCACAGCAGATCAGCCAGATTGCCCAGTCCAGTACCTCGAGGCTCGGGTTCCCAGCGTTGATTACAGCGCTGTGTGACATTCAGGGGGTGGTTTCTGATACCCTGATCTTTGAGTCACTCAGCCCTGCGATCAACCTAGCCTATGTGAAGAAGAACTGCTGGAACCCCGCCGATCCATCGATCACGTTCCCTGGGCCTCGTCGCACACGTACCAGAGCTTCAGCATCAGCTTCCGAGGCCCCTCTTCCTACCCAGTCTCCGTCTCAGCCATCCCAGCGACCGCGACATCCACCTGCTTCCACCTCAGCATCCATGGACATGCATGGGCAGATGCTGAGGTCCCTTCACGTTGGACAGCAGCTCATCATGGAGAATATGCACAGGCTGTCCCTTCACCTGCAGATGGACCCCCCGCTCACCACTCCAGAGGCCTATCGTCAGCGAGTCGCCTGGCCAGGAGACCAGCCCTCCACTGACAGGGGGGAAGAGCCTTCTGGAGCCGCTGAGGATCCTGCAGTCGATGAGGACCTCATTGCTGACTTAGCCACCGCTGACTGGGGCCCATGGGCAGACTTGGGCGGAGGCAGTTGATTTTTCTTGATGTTTTCCTTTTATGTTCTGATGTCTCTTTTATGTTTTGTTTTGTTTTGTGTTTTGTGGTCTGTTTAGGTATTAAAAAGAAGTAGTAGTAATAATATGAGAGATTTAGCATTTGTTTTCTGAATAATAATTGCATGATAACTTGAGCGGTCATAATTTTTGAGCTTGTTCTGAAAGGTTGAAACACTTGAGATGCCACTAGTCCTTGGAAACATTGGTTCTGGAAGCACGAGTCAGGTCAGGAAGTGGAACATGAATAGCACAAGGTGAGAAGGATAGTCTGATGGAACAAGGTCATAACTGGTATGCCGTATACTTACTTTAATTCCGGTGAGAGTGTGAACTTAATTGTGAGAGAAAACGCCTGTTTTCAAGTTCCTGGTTTTGCATTACTCTTGGATTGTTAGAATAGTTACTTAAGGTGGAAATGATCAAGGCCATGTGTGTTATATCTAGCTACTTAGCCAAAAAGCCAACCCGACATCATTTTTTCCTTGCACCCATGATTGAGCCTATATATCATATTATTTTATTCTGAGTTAACCCTTAAGCCAATAAAATGATAGGTCCTACCCTTTAGGATGATAAGAGAGCAAAAATGGGTTATAAAGGTCTTAATTTGGGGGATTTTGGAAAATAGGTAGCTAAGACAATGGTACAGCATGTAGTAAGACACCTCTTATAAACTAGAAGCCCGAAAAAAAAAAAAATCATGAGTAAAATAAAGGGCAGAAACAAAGAGCAAGAGAGGTGGCAAAAGAAAAGTGTTGCGGGGAAATAAAAGGGTTAAGAAGAATGCATCGGAAGTATTAGAAATTTTTGCTCTCTTAATCCTAAATTGAATTTTCAAGAAAAACCATGATTTTTTGTGAGCCAAGCCCCAATACAAGCCAATAAAGTCCTTAGTGATCCACCTGAAGGTAAATAAAGATAACTATACTTGAGAGGAAATGCAAAACTTTGGAATCTTACTTGCAGGTTGTTAGAAAATTGCAGACACTAAACCATACACTTGTGAGCAGAGGAAAACACCAGCCTTGTGAGGAAAGTAAGGCAAGCCAGATTTGATCAAGATTCCAAAGGACTGACTAACCACTTGTGTGTTTTATGCTTTCATTTTGAGATGTTGACAGATGCGGAAAGGACCACTGGAAGAAGGAGGAACTAAGGCCATTGACAGTGTTGAAACACTCAGAACTTGTTTGGAAATTATTTCTATTCTTGGTTTGCTTGGGGACAAGCAAAGTTTAATTTGGG
The DNA here is from genome assembly GCF_004193775.1 of Glycine soja. NCBI lineage: Eukaryota > Viridiplantae > Streptophyta > Magnoliopsida > Fabales > Fabaceae > Glycine > Glycine soja. The sequence goes on from NC_041014.1 coordinate 2,265,644, forward strand.
GGATTTTGATAACTGCTAAATAATTGTGAATTTATAGGAGTTAAATAGTCAAATTTTGGCTTAAAATTAATTATTTAGCAGTTATTTGTAATTTAAAGTGAGAAAATTAATTTAAATTGAATTTCTGGTTGCAGATACGAAAAATAAGGTTGCATTTAGCAAAAGTGGCACAGAAAGGAAGAAAAAAGAAGAAATTCTGAAGCAGGCCCAATCCAATAGGGGCGCTCAGCGCGCATCAGGCGCTAAGCGAGCAACTAACTGGAGGCGCTGAGCGTGGTGGAAACCGTTACGCGCGCTAAGCCCAGCTAGGCGCCCAGCGCCCGATCCAACAGACGCACAGGCGCCCAGCGCCCGATCCAACAGAAGCACAGGCCCAGCGTGCATGGCGCGCCCAGCGCGCGATCTGAACGCGCTAAGCGCGAGGTGTGGCGCTGAGCGCAACTACGAAGGCCCGTAAGCCCACTTCAGCCACTATAAATAGAGAGGCAGTCCCAAGGAATTTGCATCCCATCTCAGAGCATCACTCTCAGTACTTCAAGCCTGAGTTTTCTTCCCTCTTTATATTCTTTGCTTTGTTTTGTTAGCCTTTCTTTCTTTCATCCCCAGTTGTAAGCCCTCAATGGCCATGAGTGGCTAAACCCCTAGCTAGGGCCTGGCAGGCCTAAAAAGCCAACGATGTACACTGAGCTTCAAGAGTTATCAATGCAAAGGAATTTATTCCAGGTTTTTCTGTTCTATTTCTTTTCTTTTATTCTTGCATTCATTCTTAGATCTCTTTTTGGGTTTTAATCGCTCGGGAGAGGGTAATTCTCAATAATATTTAAGATTCAATGCATGCATCAGTTTTAGGGGTTATACGCTTGGGAAAGGGTAACACCTAATAGAACATTTAAAGAAAAGAATCATTGGGTTAGCATTGCTAGGCATAGAATGATAACTCACTGCCCATGCATTTAAGCAACATCTAGAATTTAATCTTAACGCATTTTAATTATTGAATCTTCGCAAAGGCATTTGGGAGATAGGTAGTTAAAATAGGCTTGCCAACGTGAGGCATCAGGGGCAAGTAGTCAACAGATGTGGGTAGAACTAACACCATTTCATTGGTAATGAATATCATACTTACATGCATCGTAGGCCAATTGGGTTTGTCTGGTCTTGGCATTTCTATCAATTGTTTTCCCTTTTACTTATTTGTTTTAGTCATAACACTCTCTACTATTCCTACTTTCATTTCTACTTTACTACTTTACTCCCACTTACAAATTGAGAGGTATTGAAAAAGTGCAATAAAATCCCTGAGGACACGATACTCGGACTTCCGAGCTTTACTACTTGTCACGATTTGGTGCACTTGCCAAAGTCTTAACAGCCATCACCAATGGGGATGTCATGGAGGGCGCCACCATGAGTCTGATATCAATGACACAACTTGCAGAAGTAGTGTGGCGCATGCCCTAGTGTTAGAAAGTGATTCAAATAGTTAAGGGGTTAAATGCGGAGTACGATTATGATTAGAAAATGAGAACAACTTGTATCTTTCTATTTTACGAAAAACTGATTCTTATAAATAGGTAGTTATCAGTGTTGTATAACTACTATTCATCATAAATCAGAAATAGTTTCATTTTTGCATCTTTCTCAGTTGCATTCCTCTTTTTCTCCAACACAGTGGTATCAAGAGCAGGTTCTCGGTTAAGGGACAAAAGAAATGGGATCAACTGGTGTGAATTTTTCTGTGAATCTTCCCGTCCTTAATGGCAAGAACTAGGATCGATGGCGTGTACAGATGAAGGCAATTATGGGTTATCAAGAAGTGGCTGAAATTGTTGAGGAAGTTTATCCCACAATCACTGAAGGCTCCACAGAAGCACAAAAAGTCCTTTACAGAGAAAACAAGAAGAAAGATTGTAAAGCTATAGTCTTGATTCATCAGTGTATAAATGATGCACACTTTGAGAAGATTGCAGGCGCTGCAACTTCATGAGAAGCATGGAAGATCTTGGAGAAATGTAATAAGGGTGCAGAGCAATTGAAGAAGGTGAAACTACAAACGATGAGGCATCAATATGAATTGATGCAAATGGAGAACAATGAGAAGATAGTTGATTTCTTCAATAGAATCATCACCCACACAAATTCTATGAAGAACTATGGTAAGAAGATTTCAAACCAAACAATTGTAGAAAAGATCCTGAGAACTCTTAATCCCAAGTTCGACCACATTGTCATAGCCATTGAAGAATCTAAGAAACTTAAAGAAATAGCAGTAGAAGAATTTCAAGGTTCTCTTGAAGCACATGAACAGAGACTCATTGAAAGAGAAACAGAGAAGCCAGGGGATCATCAAGCATTGCAGGCTCATACATCAAAGAGAGTAGGCAATAATTCCGAAGGTAATTTTAGAGGTCGTGGACGTGGGAAAAATTTCAAAAGTAGCTTTAAAAGAAACACACAAAATCAAGAACAAGAAAAAAATGAAGAAGATCAGCCAGAAAGCTCTAACAGAAAAAGGAATTTCAATAACTGGAGAGAAAAAAAGAAAAAGACAGTTGACAGGAAAAGAATCAAATGTTTCAATTACAATTGGATTGGATATTTTTCAACAGAGTGTGTAGCCACGCCAAGTAGCATAGATCACAGGGGGAATCAATCACACAATGATTATCAAGCACATATGGCCAAAGAAGAGAATGAAGCAGACTTTGAAGAACAACCCTTGATGCTGATGATGATTACCGATTCAGAATCTCATAATAATGAAACTTGGTACATAGATTCTGGATGCTCGAACCATATGACTGGACATAGGGATTGGCTTGTCAATTTTGATGCAATGAAGAAGAGTAATGTAAGGTTTGCAGACAATAGAGTTATGCAAGCTGAAGGAGCGGGAATATGGCTGTTAGAAGACTAGATGGAAGACAAACAATGATCACAATGTACTCTATGTTCCTGGGATGAAAAGTAACCTGATTAGTATGGGTCAACTCCAAGAGAATGGATTTTCAATGAAAATGAGTAATGGATCTCTAGAAGTCTATGACACAACAAAGAAAAATGATTATGAAAGCCCCATTGGCCAGGAATAGAACGTTTAAGGTAAATATGAATACTATTGAACCTCAATGCTTCTCTGCTGTTACATTGTTTGATGACTTATGGTTATGGCATGTAAGGCTAGGCCACTTGAATTTTAAAGATTTAAGCCTATTGAGATCAAAAAACATGGTAACTGGTCTCTCCTCAATTGTGATTCCAAAGAAAGTGTGTGACAATTGCCTGATCAGCAAGCAACCCGGAACATCTTTTAGCTCATACACCATGTCCAAGGCTAATGATGTTCTACACATTATTTACTCTTATGTTTGTGGACCATTTAATGTTCCACCTTTAGGAGGAAACAAGTATCTTGTTTCATTTGTGGATGGCTTTAGCAGAAAATTGTGGCTTTACTTGATTAAGGTCAAGAGTGAAGTGTTCAATACCTTTAAGGGATTCAAGGCTTTAGTAGAAAAGCAGTCAGGAAAGTGCATCAAGACTTTGAGGACTAATGGAGGAGGAGAATTCACTTCTAGTGAACTAGAAGATTTTTGCAAGGAGCATGGAATTGTGCATAAGGTTATTGCCCCCTACACTCCCCAACATAATGGGATAGTGGAAAGAAGAAACATGACTATATTGAACATGGTAAGGTGTATGCTTAAACAAAAAAATCTCTCGCACAACTTCTGGGGAGAAGTAGCCATGACTGCTGCCCATGTCCTTAATAGATGTCCCACCAAGAGGCTGAACTTAATAGTTCCAAAAGAAGCATGGTCTAGCAGCAAGCCCTCAGTCAAACATTTCAGAATCTTTGGTTCATTGTGTTACAGACATGTTCCAGACCAGAAGAGAAAAAAACATGAAGATAAAAATGAACCAATGGTCTTTGTAGGCTATAACTCTACAGGCTCATACAAACTGTACAATCCCAAGACTAAAGAAGTTCTCTTCAGCAGAGATGTTTATTTTGATGAATCAAAATCATGGAGTGAACCACAGGCCATAACTGAAACAATTCCAAGATTACAGCTTGAATAAGAAGAAATTGACTCAGGAAAAGAAGCCACACAAGGTACATTGAATACTGAGCAGCAGATTGTAAACAACAGACCTAGAAGAAACAAAAATTTCCCCTCAAGACTCTCAGATTATCAACTCTATCCTGATAATGCCATTTCTGGTGATGGTGACTTGGTTCAGCACCTTGCACTCATGGCTGATGCGGAACATATTGATCTTGATGAAGCAATTGTAAGTGAGGTATGGAGATCAGCCATGGAAGAAGAATTAAGGAGTATTAAGAAGAACCAAACCTGGGAAATGGTAGAATTACCTCAGAACAAGACTCCTATTGGTGTCAAGTGGATTTTTAAGGCTAAACTCAAACCAGATGGAACAGTTGCAAAATATAAGGCCAGATTGGTAGCCAAGGGTTTCATACAGAAGGAAGGAATAGATACATAGAGGTTTTTACCACTATAGCCAGACTTGATACTGTGTGGTTAGTTGTTGCCTTGGCTAGTTGGAAAAATTGGAAGTTATGGCAGGTGGATGTGAAGTCAGCATTCCTCAATGGACCACTTGATGAAGATGTGTTTATTCTGCAACCTCCTGGTTTTATATGCAAGGGGAATGAACATAAAGTTTTGAAGTTGAGGAAGGCATTATATGGGTTAAAACAGGCACCTAGGGCTTGGAACAAGAGAATTAACACTTTTCTTCACAATATTGGCTTTCAGAAATGTACTGTTGAGCATGGAGTTTACATAAAAATTGTGAAACACACTGAAATCCCTATCATTTGTCTATATGTGGATGATCTATTACTTACTAGGAGTAGCTCAATTGGGATTGACTCACTAAAACATAATTTGAAGAAGGAATTTGAAATGACAGACCTGGGAACATTATCATACTTTCTAGGATTGGAGTTTGCATACAGTGAACAGGGAATTTTCATGCACCAAAAGAAGTATATTTTAGATGTTTTGAAGAGGTTTAACATGTGGAATTGTAACCCAACAAAAACTCCAACAGGGGTGAATTTGAAGCTTGCAAAAAGTAAGAATGAAGCCTCAGTTGATGGAACCTTGTTCAGACAGATTGTTGGTAGTCTAAGATTCATCTGTCACAGCAGACCAGAGATCACATTCAATGTTTGACTTATGAGTAGATTTATGAGTGACCCTAGGCAATCACACTTGCTAGCTGCTAAAAGGATCGTGAGGTATCTAAAGGGAACATTGGGATATGGAATCATTTTCCCTCATCAAACCAAAGAGGATGATAATCTACATCTTGTAACCTATTCAGATTCAGATTGGTGTGGAGATTTGGTTGATAGGAAAAGCACTATGGGACAGGTATTTCTACTGTCTGGCTCTCTCATATCCTGAAACTCAAAGAAATAATCAGTGGTGGCATTATCAACCTGTGAGGCAGAATATATTGCAGCTTGTTCAGCTACTTGCCAAGCACTTTGGCTTTCATCCCTGATTAATGAATTAAAAGTATCTTTGGATGAAGCTATTGAACTAATTGTAGACAACAAATCAGCTATAGATTTTGCCAAGAATCTGGTATCTCATGGAAAAAGCAAGCATATAGACACTAAATTTCATTTCCTCAGAGATCAAGTAAGTAAAGGCGGAATTAAACTAAGGCATTGCAGGTCAGAAGTTCAATTGGCTGATATAATGACTAAGTCATTGAAGGCTGAAAGATTTAAAGAGTTGAGAAAGTTACTGAATGTAGTTTTCTTCTAAGCTTTTGAATCAAGGGGGGGGGGGGTGTTAGAAAGTGATTCAAGTAGTTAAGGAGTTAAATGCGGAGTACGATTATAATTAGAAAATGAGAACAACTTGTATCTTTCTATTTTACAAAAAACTTACTGTTATAAATAGATAGTTATCAATGTTATATAACTACTATTCATCAGAAATTAGAAATAGTTTCATTTTTGCATCTTTCTCAATTGCATTCCTCTTTTTCTCCAACACCTGGTACCTGCAACCTCACCCTGAAGCTTTTTGAAGTTGCCCACAACTAGATCAATCATCACAAGGTCTAGGTTCTCTAGCTTTTGGTTTTGGGATGAAAGGAAAAAGAAGAAAAAAAAGTTCAAAACACCGACCAAAGATCACCTTCAACAACAACAAATGGTGGTCGACATCGAAGTTGGTTTGGGGGAGAAGAAGAGGGATAATGTTCCAGTGTGGAGAGTCCATTGAAATATTATCAACATGAGATCAATCTGATGGTCATTATTTATGATCCATAATGAACCACTTGCTAAGTGATCCATTATATCCTTTGTCTTCATACACATATATACTTGTAACAAAATGGGAAAGATGTGTTGAGAGTTAAGAGGAAAATTACTACTTAACTACTCAGCAATCAATAATTATGTATGTGAGAAGGAATAAGACAATTACAATACATTCTTTTTCACCCACTAGGAGATATCCACTAAATGGTATGTGTGCTATATTTTTTTTACAACAATGCCATTTGGCTTCATAATTTTTTTAAAAAAAAAGAATTGTGATATATTTTAATTATTTGCTCCTCTCATACTATTGTTTTCATTTTGATAGATAAATGAACCTCTCAAGTACGTTAATATGAATTAAATTTCTAATTATTTGTATGTTAACAAAAATTGCAAATTCTTAAACAAGCTTAATTTTGTTTTATCTTTAAGAATCAAAGACATGTACTATGAAGCTTACAACAACTTATTCATCCTGCTGAACCAATCACAATAAGGTTCAATTAAATCCACAACTATATATAAAAGGAATACCTTCTTTTGGTATATATATATTTCATTAAACAATTTTAGTCATAATTATACTACATTCTCGTTCCAGTAATGTATCAGGTAAATAATACAATGGATTAAAAAATGTAATCTGAAAATGAAACTTAAAGAGATACGATTTGAAACTACCCATTCTCTACACACCGCTTATGTCATATCCCTATCTACCTTCTGTCAAACTCACTCCCCCACTGCATGCATGGAAGTTTCTCCACACTGCCATGTCCCTTAACATATATATACTCTCCTGCTTGCACTTCTCCATACTAGGTAACAAAATTCTGTAAGCTTATCCTCCTCTAAAGCATGGAAGCCTAATGCCGAGAAGGATTTTGATGCCATGTATTATATTCTTTAAGCTAATAGAATGTATTTTCTATTTTAAAGAAAAAGCTTAAAAATAACTAATTTATTTTCTTTAATGCATTAGGATTGTTCATTTTCATTTCTTTTTCCAACTTTTGTTTCTATAATTAAAAGATGATAGCAATTCTTCTATTTGCAGAAATGACTTAAATGTGAAGGTGTCAAACATCAAAATTCAGGGTGTGGGGCATAAATATGTATGCCTAAGATCACATTATTATGTAATCAATTCTAATTTTTATAATAAAGTATTATGTTTCTTTATCATATTTACACTATTTGATAAGATAGTTATTTTGATAAAGTCCTTTATAATTGAGATTATGAAAATGAGAAACAAGTCTCTTATAATTTTAATTTAAATTGTTTTTTATCATAGAATTATTGTAAATTTGACATAATAATTTGGATAGATCAATATGTGTAATAGTATTCATTGGATGAATATTAACAAGTCTCATTTATTAATTTTACACATATAAAAGATGAATGTAGGAATCTGATCATTGAACTGACTCAAATAAGATTTTCTAATGGTTGATATTATCTTAGATTGTCAATAGAAAATTCTCAAGAAGAAATGTAAATCTTTTTTTACCTGAGATTATCATAGCAGGTTATTTGTTATATTTTAATTCTAGACTTTGATCCTAATGTTTAGAGCACTAGTTGAATGGACATTGGATATAAATAAATATGTGTAAAATTGATGATTATTTAAGAAGGAATTCATCAACTCTGGTTAACGAGTTTGAGCTTTATGAATAAAATAGGCAAAATTGCACTTTTGGTCCACCAATTTATCTCCAATTTCGAATTTGATCCCCCTATAATTTAATTCACAAATTTGGTCCCCAGTTTTATAAATTCCTACAAAATTGGTCCTGCAAGCCCGATTTGGATGTTGACCGTTAACCTCAGACGTTGACTGCCACGTGTCAATGCCACGTGTCAACGTCAAAGTGATTCCCTGTAAAGGCTTCATTTTTTTAGGTAAAATTGCACTTTTGGTCCCCAGTTTTACTCCAATTTCGATTTTGGTCCCCTTATAATTTAATTCACACATTTGGTCTCCCAGTTTTATAAATCCCTTTATAAATTCATCCAAATTTCATTATTCGAGAAGTTGTATTTCAAATTTCAAACTAAAATATCATTGTCATACATAGGTCACTTAAGCAGTCGTATAGACATAATATCGCATGGGGGAGCAAAAAAAAAAAAAAAGAGGGAGTTATTATAGAACCTGTTAAAGTAAGAGATCTGAAAATTTCAGACCCAGGTTGGGATTCATGCGCCACTTTCCCAAGTTGAACAACTCCGGAAGTGGGAGAGAGACAAAGAGTGATTTTTCTCTGGGTTCCAAGTGAGTGAAAAACTTGCGATGAAAAAGAAGTGCGAAATTTATCAAGACCTACCATGTCTCTGGCACCAGTGGCTAAACCATTCAAAAGACCAATTTTGCAGGAACAATTTATAAAGGAATTTATAAAACTAGAGGACCAAATGTGTGAATTAAACTATAGGAGAACCAAAATCGAAATTGGAGTAAAACTAAGGGACCAAAAGTACAATTTTACCTATAAAAAATGAAGCCTTTATGGGGAACCACTCAGACGTTGACACGTGGCATTAACACATGACATCGACACGTGACAGTCAACGTTCGAGGTTAACGGTCAACGTCCAAATCGGACTTCCAGGACCAATTTTGCAGAGATTTATAAAATTGGGGGACCAAATTTGTGAATTAAATTATAGGGGGACCAAATCCGTAATTGAAGATAAAGTGGGGGACCAATTTTGCAATTTTGCCAATAAAATAATATCTAGCCTGGAAAATTGAATGAAAGAAGAAATGAGCTTCTATGTCATTCATGATAAGTTAACTTGATAGAGTTTGACAAAAATATCATACTTTAGATTTAATCGAGAGTTTGGTAACAATAGAAAAAAATAATATTATGTTATTAATGATTCTTGAAAGGAAAATATTATCAGCTTATTATTGAGCGTCACGTATTAACAAGTGTTTTAATATTTATTAAAGAAATTATTTTAATATTTGATGATTAAATTAAAATTTTAATTTAATCAAATGATTAATTAATTTTTTTAAGTAGAATATTATTATATTTTTTGATAGCAATAAGAGTGTAAATAATAATATAAATATAGACGATTTAAAATATTTGGAGAATGAAAACGTGGAGGAGAACTTCACGTGCAGTTGAGAAAAACAAGTTGGACTTGGTCAATTTGCTTCAATTTGAAGTGCTGAAAGCTATAAATAGAAAGAAACAAATTATAAGTTCAAAACGGTTTAAAAGAAAAAAGGTATGTGAGTTAGTGGCTTCCGATTTAATTGGCAAGGTGGTTTCTTGATCGTGTTATAAATAAAGCTTTGAATGCATGTCAAAATACTACTAATCATTCTTCTACACAAGCACCAAAATATTACTAATCATTCTTGCACACAAGCACCAAAATATTTTAAGGGTTGTTTTCTAAATTTTTATAAAATAGATCTTTTTTTATTTCGATGTATGTGTTATGAACACAATTTTCCCTTCAGGGGTACATACTTGGTAAGCAAATTTTGATATTTATATTTTTTTAAACATAATTCATAGCTTTAATCTATACCATCATATATCCATATTAATATATATCATCAATAAATGTATTTTTCTCTCAATAAAATGATTTTATTTCACAATCTCTCTTTTCTACTCATTCTCTTTTTTATTTATAGTAAAGATTGTATCAATTGTAATAAATAAGTTCTCGAAGTTGAAAAAAAAAACGCTTTCATTTAAATAAACTTTAAAATACAATTTTCAACTTTCCATTTAAAACACTTAAACCTTAATGATAAAAAAATTTAGTTTCCACTATACATTAAATGCATACATTAAATGCAGCTTATCTTTTGAATTAGAACTCTACACTACCAAAGCTTGAAATCTATCTCTTGCCAATGTAAGGTTGTTATTATTCGATAAAAATTAAAGTTGCATCCCCAACTCTGTACACTTTCACTAGATGAAAATAAAAGTAGAAAAACAAAAGTCATTAGGGGAGTGGCGTAAAGTATAATATACGACTAGACTAGAGTGTGTGTAGTGCAATGAATGGTGTCTATAGCATTTTTTATAGTCCTCATGTTTTAGTTGTTAGTTTTTATCTCTTTGTTAGTTTTTTAGTCATGTTCTTCCATGTTGAAATGCAAATCATGCCTCTTCTAGGGAAGCTGTGAGTTCATGAGCAAGTAAATTGTACCAATCAAGTTCTTAAACTAAAAAAGTGAGTACAAGTACGCCTTGCCTTATTATAAAACTCAATTTCTAAACTATCTTCATCACTACTGTGCCATTGATTCACTTTTTTAAAATTCAAAATATATAAAATAATGTTTTATAGAGATAAAGATGTTTCTAACTAACAATTAATGGCATTTTCTTACCATTAGTGGAATCAAATTATCATTTGAATCAAGTTTAAAAGTTGCTGTAAATTTTCTTCGTCTAGAAGACGAACTAAAGTGAAAAATAGATTTAATATACACGTTGATATATAAAAATATATTAATTCTAACGTATAAAAAACACGATAATAAAATAGAAATACGGATATGAGGGTATAATGATTTCGTATTTCCGTTAGTATATATGAAGAAAAGGCTCCTGCATAACAATCTCTTAGAACAAATGAAAGTTTGAAAAAAAAAGAAAGGAAAAAAAAAGGAAAAAAAAAAGCTTCAAGTCCTACATCGCTCAGGATAAACACTTGAATAGTGTTTCACTCCCTATATATAGAGAGCTCATTTCTTCTTTTTTCCTTGCCCCAGTTGAGAAGCATTTCCTCAACTTTTCTTTCTCCCTCCCATATTTCAGCCGATGCATTTCCGGCAAACTTCTCCCTCTTTCTTTCTGTCGCTCTAAAATTTTGATTGCCTTTAAGAGTGACTTTTAAAGTCACATTTCTCGGTTGCCTTTTAGAGTGACTTTTCAAGTCATACAAGAGGGTGTAATTCTAGAAAAGGTTCCCTCAATGCAGTGGGAATCTTATATAGTGATCTGGGCTGTTTTATCCTGGGGACGTCATGGTTGATAGTCTGCTTGCACAATTTTTGGCAGTGCACGAAACGTCTTAAAGAAAGCGACATTGTCCGTGACTTAGTGAGTAATTTTTTCGGTTTGCCATAAACTATTGTAACAACAATTTTAAGACGGTTTCGGTTCTGCTATGGCTACCGTAGATATTACTGGCTCGAACAACAATGACCTCAACAAACCTTTTAGGTTTGAAGGGTATCATTTCAAACGTTGGCAACAAAAGATGATGTTTTATTTAACTATGAGAAAAGTTGCCTATGTTTTGAACACTGATATTCCAGTGGTACTTGAGGATACTGAGAAGGAAGTGAAGGATAAAATGACTATGGAATTAGCTCTCTGGAATGAAAATGACTACCTATGCAAGAATTTCATTCTGAATGGGTTAGCTGATGATCTCTATGATTATTATAGCCCATATAAGTCTGCCAAATTAGTTTGGCTGGCTTTGGAAAAAAAGTATGATGCTGAGGAAGCTGGGACTAAAAAGTATGCTGTTAGCCGCTACCTCAAGTATCAAATGAATGATGATAAATCAGTAAAGTCTCAATCCCATGAGATACAGAAAATTGCTCATGATATCATATCAGAGGGTATGGCATTGGATGAGCAATTTCAGGTTGCTGTCATCATAGAAAAATTGCCTCCTGGCTGGAAGGATTTCAAAAACCTTCTCAGACACAAGACCAAAGAATTCTCTTTGGAGTCTCTGATCACACGTCTGCGCATTGAGGAAGAGGCACGCAGACAAGATCAGAAAGATGAAGTGTTGGTTGTGTCTCACAACAACACTAAAAGGAAGAACACAGGTGCAGTTCTGAAGCCTATTGGCAAAAACTTTAAGAATCAGAACCGCAATGTGAGCAATACCTCCAACAGCAACAAGAACCCCCCAAGGGTCCAACATGCTAGACAACATCCACCTGCCAAGAATAATCTCGGTGAGCCATTCCTCTGCTACAATTGTGGCAAACCGGGACATATGACACGTAAATGCAGAAATCCTTCAATGACAGGTGCTCCCCAGGCTAACATGACTCAAGAGCCATACATAGTTGTGATAACAGAAATCAATATGATTGGAGGATCAGATGGATGGTGGATACACACTGGCGCCTCCCGCCATGTCTGCTATGATCGTGCTATGTTTAAAACATACACGAATGTTGAAAATAAGAAAGTGTTGCTGGGTGATTCCTACACCACTACTGTTGCTGGAACTGGAGATGTTGAACTGAAGTTTACCTCTGGAAAGACTTTGATCCTCAAAGATGTGATGCATACTCCAGAGATGAGAAAGAATCTGGTTTCTGGTTTTCTTTTAAACAAGGCTGGGTTTACTCAGACCATAGGTGCAGGTTTATTTACTTTGACCAAGAATGGGGTATTTGTAGGGAAAGGGTACGCCATTGATGGCATGTTCAAATTGAATCTTGATATTAATAAAGTTTCTCCTTCTGCTTACATGCTGTGTGATTTTAATATCTGGCATTCTAGACTTTGTCATATAAATAGTCGTTGCATATCTAATATGAGTAACTTAGGTTTTATTCCAAAGCTATCTTTAAATCACTTTGAAAAATGTATTTTTTGCAGTCAATCTAAAATAACTAAGAAATCACATAAATAAGTAGTTAAAGAATCTGAGCCATTGGATTTAATACATTCTGATATATGTGAATTTGATGGAACGTTGACCAGAAATGGAAAACGATATTTTATCACTTTTATTGATGATTGCTCTGATTATACATATGTATATCTTATGAAAAATAAAAGTGAAGCGCTTGACATGTTTAAGTTATTTGTAACAGAAATTGAAAATCAATTCAATAAGAAAATTAAGAAACTTCGAAGTGATAGAGGCACAGAGTATGATTCCAGTTTGTTTAATGAGTTTTATAATTTGCATGGAATCATACATGAAACGACTGCTCCATATTCACCTGAAATGAACGGTAAAGCTGAAAGAAAGAACAAAACTTTTACAGAATTAGTTGTAGCTACTATGTTGAGTTCTAGTGCAACATCTTTTTGGTGGGGCGAAATTTTGTTAACTGTTTGTTATGTGCTAAATAGAATCCCCAAATCAAAAAAGAAAGACATCTCCCTATGAGATATTAAAGAAAAGACAACCAAATTTGTCTTATTTGAGAACTTGGGGATGTTTGGCCTATGTAAGGATCCCAGATCCTAAGAGGGTTAAACTTGCAAGTAGAGCCTATGAATGTGTGTTCATTGGTTATGCTATTAATAGCAAAGCGTATAGGTTTTATGACCTAAATGCAAAAGTGATCATAGAGTCAAATGATGCTGATTTTTATGAAAATAAATTTCCTTTTAAATTAAGGGATAGTGGGGGTACTTCATCCAATTATCTTCCTGCTATTAGTAGTGAAAATCTTGCACAACCAGAACCAGATATAGAGCCTCGAAGAGGTAAGAGAGCAAGAATTGCTAAAGATTATGGGCTCGATTATATGGCTTATACATTAGAGGAGGATCCATCAAACCTCCAAGAAGCTTTGTCTTCTTTGGATGCTGACTTGTGGCAAGAAGCCATTAATGATTAGATGGATTCTTTAGAATCTAACAAGACATAGCATTTAGTAGACTTGCCTCCTGGTTGCAAACCAATTGGTTGTAAATGGATCTTGAAATAGAAACTAAAAGCTGATGGTACTGTGGATAAATACAAGGCTCGCCTTGTAGCCAAGGGTTTTAGGCAAAGAGAGAATGTGGATTTCTTCGACACCTTTTCACCAGTCACTAGAATAACATCTATTCGGGTGCTAATATCTCTTGCTGCTATTCATAGTCTAGTGGTACACCAAATGGATGTTAAAACTGCTTTTTTAAATGGTGAATTGGAAGAGGAAATCTATATGGAACAACCTGAAGGGTTTGTGATTCATGGACAAAAAGATAAAGTCTGCAAGTTAGATAAATCTTTGTATGGCCTAAAACAAGCACCTAAGCAGTGGCATGAAAAGTTTGATAACTTAATAGTCTCGAATTGGTTTAAGGTGAATGAAAGTGACAAATGCATTTACTACAAATCTGTAAATAATATTTGCACTATCATATGTGTATATGTCGATGACCTTCTCATATTTGGTTCAAATATTCATGTAGTGAACAATGTGAAATCATTGTTGTGTAACAACTTTGATATGAAAGACGTCGGAGAAGCAAGTGTAATCCTTGGTATTAAGATTACTAGGTCAAAAGAGGGAATTTCTCTGGATCAATCTCACTACATTGAGAAGATCTTAAAGAAATATGACTACTTTGACTGTAAACCTGCTAGTACACCATATGATCCAAGTGTAAAACTGTTTAAGAACACTGGTGAAGGTATACGACAAACTGAGTACGCAAGTATCATTGGCAGCCTTAGGTATGCCACTGATTGTACTAGACCCGACATAGCCTATGTTGTGGGATTATTATGCAGGTTTACCAGTAGACCTAGTATGGAGCACTGGCACGCTATTGAAAGGGTAATGAGGTACCTTAAAAGAACCATAAATCTTGGATTACATTATAAAAGGTTTCCCGCTGTACTTGAAGGATACATCGATGCAGATTGGAACACTCTTTCAGATGATTCCAAAGCAACCAACGGCTATATATTTAGCATAGCTGGTGGGGCTGTTTCTTGGAAGTCAAAGAAACAGACTATCTTAGCTCAATCCACTATGGAATCTGAGATGATAGCACTAGCAACTGCTAGTGAGGAAGCAAGTTGGCTAAGAAGCTTACTTGCAGAGATTCCTTTATGGGAAAGACCGATACCAGCTGTGTTGATCCATTGTGATAGTACCGCGACTATTGCAACAATTGAGAATCGTTATTACAATGGTAAGAAACGACAGATACGTCGTAAGCACAACACTGTTAGAGAATTACTCTCAACAGGAGCTGTTAGAGTGGATCACGTACGCACTGATGATAATTTAGCAGATCCTTTGACGAAAGGATTAGCTAGAGAGAAAGTCCATAACACTTCTAAAAGAATGGGACTATTGCCCTTACTGCGATGATCATTCATGATGGTAACCCGACCTATATGACTAGAGATCCCAAGAACTAGGTTCAATGGGTAATAACAAGTTATGAAGTGATATGAGATGAACATGCTGTTATAAGTGAAAGCAGCATGATTCCTGAAGTAACAAGAGGATGAGTTATGGAAAAAATTCATAATTCTTAATAAGATCTATGCTCTACATTGAGTGGAGTACCTAGGCTACAGGAGTACTCTTGATAGACTCACCTATGTGAATGTTGAAGTGGGGGCCGCTTCATATGAAATTTTGGGCAAAATTTTTTAGAGCGTTCACTATACCGGGATGGACGTGCATGGCCTTTAAGGCTTTATAGAATACACCTATGAAAAGGTTGTGTGTGGTTTGATGTCGGAGATAGAGTTCAAGACTTCGAGTCACTCTAATAAAATCTGAATCTTACTCACTATGCAAAGGTTCAAGTTGTATGACACCTTTGTTTATGCATAATTTTATGAAATCCTCGAAAATCTTTTTTTCAAATTTCAAGTGGGGGATTGTTAGAACAAATGAAAGTTTGAAAAAAAAAGAAAGGAAAAAAAAAGCTTCAAGTCCCACATCGCTCAGGATAAACACTTGAATAGTGTTTCACTCCCTATATATAGAGAGCTCATTTCTTCTTTTTTCCTTGCCCCAGTTGAGAAGCATTTCCTCAACTTTTCTTTCTCCCTCCCATATTTCAGCCGATGCATTTCCGGCAAACTTCTCCCTCTTTCTTTCTGTCGCTCTAAAATTTTGGTTGCCTTTAAGAGTGACTTTGTAAGTCATATTTTTCGGTTGGTTTTAAGAGTGACTTTTAAAGTCACATTTCTCGGTTGCCTTTTAGAGTGACTTTTCAAGTCATACAAGAGGGTGTAATTCTAGAAAAGGTTCCCTCAGTGCAGTGGAAATCTTATACAATGATCTGGGCTGTTTTATCCTGGGGACGTCGTGGTTGATAGTCTGCTTGCACAATTTTCGGCAGTGCCATGAAACGTCTTAAAGAAAGCGACATTGTCCGTGACTCAGCCAGTAATTTTTTCGTTTTGTCATAAACTATTGTTACAACACAATGAAATTCATATGAAAAAAATTGTGCGATATTGTCTTCACCAAAAGCATGCAAATCCTCTTATTGTTTCATTTACCTTTCCTTACTCTTTAAATTGTAGTTTACTATCAATATCAATGAGGAGCATGTCTATTTTAGAAATTTGTTGTCCAATTACCATTTAGGAAGAACTGAAAAGCCTGCACACAAATAATACCAAAACAACAGCCAAACTCACAACAAAATATAAAGAACAGAATAAGTAATTATGCAAGAAAAAAATGACACTCAACTATGCAACAAAATAAAAATGTAGCAGCAATAGCAACAATTATGCCGTAAATAAAAGCCAAGAAATTAAAGAAGCAAAATTTAACAACAAAAAGATGAGAAAAGAGAACAAACAGAATTTAAGTGATTTGATCAATGCGACCTACATCCATGGGAGAGATTATTCCACTATAAATCAAAATTCGGATCAAGATTAGAAAGAGCTCTCAGTTAGTCATAGAGGTCAGGCACTCTCCCTCCTTGGGTATCTCCCAGTGGCCTTGCCATTGTTGGAGAACAGGTTCAGGCTTCACGTGACATAGGTGGTTATGATAATCTTTCTCTCCAGCTACGATTGTTGACCAGGAATTATTTTCTTTGTTCTTGATCTGACCAGGACGCTCCTGTCGTAGCCTGCGCCTAGGCAGAGATTCTCCTTCTACGTTTCTTTCACTCTTCTTGGGGCCTCGGATTTTCTGCCTATTCCCAGCAGATGCTAACCTGCAAGCCTTGCTAGGCACTTGAGGGGAAAAGCCAAAGGCCAAAAAACGAAAAGAGTTACCAAGTCACCATTAATGGGTACGACTTCTGGGTCAGGTGAAACTCAGGAGTCTTCCTCAACTAGTTTGTCTGGTGGAATTGTTGGAGGCCAAGACACTCCATCTGCTTGTTTGGCTTCACAGAAAAATACTGCACCCCAGGTGTTCGATAAAAAGCCTGGGTCATTTTCTGCATCAACTAGAGTTCCAGCACACCAGGTGTTTGTTAAAATGTATGGTTGTCTCGCAGGTACTGAAACATCCCCAGATGACTCCTGCACTCTCGGAGAAGACGACTCGTCCATGAAACAAGACACTTCTCCTTCTAGTGGCTCAGATTCTAATCCTTAAGTTGGCAACGAAGAGGCTTCCATGCCTTGGATTAATCTGTTCAAGGACAACAAAAAGCCTTCCAAGGGATTTGACCTGAAATTTTCCCCTCCATCTTCTGAAGATGTAGTGTTGCTTGATGAAGATGATTTTTAGCCCCTGGAAGAGGCGTGGGGACACAACCTTATAGGCTATGTAGCAGGCCATTTCCTAGGAAAAAAAGCCCTACTGGAATGTTGTCAGAAATAGGGCGTAAAGTTCTCATATTCTACCCATGATAGCGGTTGGCTTGTATTCAAATTCAATTCAGAAGATGATATGAATCATGTGCTATTTGCAGGCCCCTACTTCATCTTCCAAAGGCCCCTTTTGCTGAAAGTCATGCCTCCTTTCTTCGATTTTGGTAATGAGGAACTGAGCAAAATACCAGTCTGGGTTAAACTCCAGAACCTTCCCCTAGAGTTATGGAATCCCTAAGCTCTAGGAAAAATTCTGTCCAAGATAGGTTCCCCCATACGTACAGACCACCTCACTGCCTCTAAGGGATCTATTTCCTTTGCTAGAGAATTGGTGGAAGTTGATGCCTCCTTAGATCTTATCAAAGAGGTCCGCTTTAAACTTCCCACCGGTCAGAACTTCATCCAGAAGATTGAATACGAGAACATGTCATCCTTTTGTACCCACTACAAAATGATTGGGCATTAATTAGCAAAGTACAAAGTTGTTTCTGTAGTTAAGCAAGATAATAGAATAACCACATCAGAAGGGCCTACAGCAGGTTCACCCTCTGTTCAATCTCAAGATGCTGAGGTGGTAGCTTTTACGGAGACCAATCTTACTAATCCCTCTGGGAAACCTGTCGCAACCTACCCTTCGGCGGGAGGGCGACGCGAGACTCGCGGGATGCGTGTTCCACGAAAGGAATACGCGCGGAGTCGCCACCAACGTTTATTTGAGGAAAACGTCGGAAAAACCGGAAAAGACGCGATCTACGAACTTTTTAGTGAAAGGTTCGGGAGTTGTATTTACGCACGGGGAAGGTATTAGCACCCCACACGCCCGTCCCAAGGGACGGCAGCCTTTAATCGAATGTGCAAACATGACTTTGATTTTTATGTTCCTTTTATGTTCTTGTATCCTTTATACCCTTTTTATATTTTTCTCTTTTTGTGGTCGACAAGGGTGTTTCCCTTTGCTCCTACGTATTCCTCAATTTGGGATGAGAAAATCAGACCTACGTAGTTCTTTCGGAACAAAGTGCTTGGTTAAGTTGTTTTTGTCTTTTTTTGCAAAATATGTTTACATTGAACAAAAGGTCATTTAAGGTGTTTGAACCATTAAACGGTCTTTTGATTTTGAAAGGGGAGAAACGTTAAGGCGTTGGACCATTAACGATCTCTTGTTTTTGAAAGGAGAGAAACGTTAAGGCATTGGACCATTAACGATCTCTTGTTTTTGAAAGGAGAGAAACGTTAAGGCATTGGACCATTAACGATCTCTTGGGGTGGTCGACAAAAGCGGGGCTTTTGCTCCTACGTATCCTCAATGAGGAACTCAGACCTACGTAGTTCTTTCTTATCAAGTGATTCTTTTTTACTTTAAGAGGTGATCATTTTAAGGCGTTGGACCTTAAAAATGATCCATTTTACTTAGTGAGAAATGAAATGACGAACTTCAAAAGCCTATTTTTGTGGACGAGCTTGACTAGGCGAGTTGATTTTAGCCTTAATTTCACTTTAGTTATTAATCAATTCGATTAAGAATGAGAAATCCCAAAGAGAAAACGTCCGATTGATGTTCCGCTTTATTTTACTAAAAGATGTCTTTTTGATTATTATATTATTTTTTACCTCTTTTTGATTTCCAACGTGGTTACGGCACGACCGAACGGTCGGAATTGATTTTAACCGAAGTTAACGGATAATGCAATTCAAATGTTCGGTGGAAATTCATTTTATTTTTAAGTTAAGCGAGAAATGACTTAAGTAAAATGGCTTAAGCACGTCAACAGGGGGTATAAAAAGTAAACAAAACGAGAATCAAAATGCACGAAACACAATGTGGACCACTACGGGTACATAGAATGAATCGAAAAGCTTGGTTCGAGGTACTTACCCGTTGAAGATCGAAGAACGATGAAGAACGAATGAAGAACGTCGAAGAACGGTTCAAACCTTTGCGAGATTCCTCACGGAAAACGTTACGGAAACGTTTCGGAAGCGCCTCGGCTTAGATTTTCTTCACGGAAACAATTTTTCCAAGCAAATTCCAAAGAGAGAGAAGTGCCTAAAGGGCTGGGATCCTTTCTTCTTCATTTTCTCCCCTATTTATAGCAAAATAGGGGAGATGCTTGCCGCCCAGCTCGCCCAGGCGAGCTCAGCTCGCCCAGGCGAGCAGGGTTGCTTCCTCCAGAAGCAACCGCCTTCTGGAGGAATCTTCTGGAGGGCCCAAATGGGCCTGGTTGCTATTTGCACCCCCATTTTTACCAAGTTCACCCCCCCTGCTGGTTTTTTGGTGATTCTTTTTTTCGTAAAGTTACGGAAACTTACGAATTTCGTAACGACACTTGTTTTCTTTCCGTAATGTTACGGAACCTTGCAGATTACATAATCATCCCCTTTTTGACTTACGGAATGTTACGGAACCTCACTTAATTATGCAACGATGCTTCCTTTTGATTTCCGGTGTGTCACGGAAACTTACGGATTGTGCATCAATATTTTTTTGGTTTTCCGGCATGTCCTGAAATTTCACAAATTGCCTAATGATGGGTGCCAAGCACCTCACGAGGACCAAAGAATGGTCGCACGTCATCGAGCAAAGGTTCCCGGACGAAATTAGGGTATGACAGTTGCCCCTCTTTACTTGTCTTTTATTGGAGATAAAAGAAAAGTAAAGATAAGACACTAATTTCGCTCCTCTCGACTTGGCGAGAGTCGCGGGTGACCATAAAAATCTCCACATGCCAATGACTTGTTGTTCCCAAAATTTCACAAATTGCCTAATGACGGATGCCAAGCACCTCACAAGGACCAAAGAATGGTCGCATGTCATCAAGCAAAGGTACCCGAAAATCAGTGTATGACACTAATTTCGCTCCTCTCGGTTGACGAGAGTCGCGGGTGACCGTGACTTGCCGTTCCTAGGATTTCACAAACTGCCTGATGATGGATGCCAAGCACCTCACAAGGACCAAAGAATGGTCGCATGTCATCAAGCAAAGGTCCCCGAAAATCAGTGTATGACACTAATTTCGCTCCTCTCGGCTGACGAGAGTCGCGGGTGACCATGAAATTTCCACATGTAAATGACTTTGTTGTCCCCGGAGGAACAAAAGGTGCAGAAGACTGTGTCAGCCTCTGCATGCTATCAAGCGTTCTGTCTTACAGATAGCAAAAGAATGGGTGCGAATAACCATAAGGTATCTCCGCGTATCTTGGGTGCAGAATGACCAAACTTGGTCTCTGCTTGTCATCGGGCCCGCCGCCTCTGGATGACAAAAGGGTGCGGATAACCGTAAGGTATCTCCGCGTATCTTGGGTGCAGAATGACCAAACTTGGTCTCTGCTTGTCATCGGGCCCGCCGCCTCTGGATGACAAAAGGGTGCGGATAACCGTAAGGTATCTCCGCGTATCTTGGGTGCAGAATGACCAAACTTGGTCTCTGCTTGTCATCGGGCCCGCCGCCTCTGGATGACAAAAGGGTGCGGATAACCGTAAGGTATCTCCGCGTATCATGGGTGCAGAATGACCAAACTTGGTCTCTGCTTGTCATCGGGCCCGCCGCCTCTGGATGACAAAAGGGTGCGGATAACCGTAAGGTATCTCCGCGTATCTTGGGTGCAGAATGACCAAACTTGGTCTCTGCTTGTCATCGGGCCCGCCGCCTCTGGATGACAAAAGGGTGCGGATAACCGTAAGGTATCTCCGCGTATCTTGGGTGCAGAATGACCAAACTTGGTCTCTGCTTGTCATCGGGCCCGCCGCCTCTGGATGACAAAAGGGTGCGGATAACCGTAAGGTATCTCCGCGTATCTTGGGTGCAGAATGACCAAACTTGGTCTCTGCTTGTCATCGGGCCCGCCGCCTCTGGATGACAAAAGGGTGCGGATAACCGTAAGGTATCTCCGCGTATCTTGGGTGCAGAATGACCAAACTTGGTCTCTGCTTGTCATCGGGCCCGCCGCCTCTGGATGACAAAAGGGTGCGGATAACCGTAAGGTATCTCCGCGTATCTTGGGTGCAGAATGACCAAACTTGGTCTCTGCTTGTCATCGGGCCCGCCGCCTCTGGATGACAAAAGGGTGCGGATAACCGTAAGGTATCTCCGCGTATCTTGGGTGCAGAATGACCAAACTTGGTCTCTGCTTGCCATCGGACAACAACTGTGTCTAAATAGCAAAGGGGTGCGGATAACCGTAAGGTATCCCCGCGTATCATGTGTGCAGAATGACCAAACTTGGTCTCTGCGTGCCATCGGACAACAACTGTGTCTAATTAGCAAAGGAGTGCGGATAACCGTAAGGTGTCTCCGCGGGCTACCAGCTCTTGAGTCATGGCAACAAAAGGCGGTGTGGTCGACAAAAGCGAGGCTCTTGCTCCTACGTATCCTCCAATGAGGAACTCAGACCTACGTAGTTCTGGATAACTTGTGAGACTTGAAAAAGTCTCGGTGTTTTCTCCACTAAAATGCAAACATGTTTTAGCAAAGAGACAAATATTCCAACTGATTTTAGAGCAGCATATGATTTGAGTGACAAACAATGCGCCTACCAGGGAAGGAGAGTCTGCTGATGGGATCCCCCATAACCATAAATGAGATCTTGGATGTTAGCATTTCGTTTCTAAATGACCATTTAGAGGAAACACTGGGTTCGACAAAAATAGAAGAAATCCACTCAAAGTGTATCAATCTCGCACAGGTAAGTGTTTCATCCTAATTCCGAACCATAGATATGTCATGACTTGACTTTGCAAATTATTTCCTATCAAATCAAAAATTACATGCGTGATCATGGATCAATAGGGCTTCCCTTGGGAATGGGTTCTTTTGATGGTTTCTTCTTTCGGTTTTTATGTGTTTTTGGCTTTTGATTTTTCTGGCTTTTTCTTTTTTCTGTTTTTTTTTTTGTTTAGTGCGGGGCGAGGAAAAAAAGGTCGCTAGCGCACGGGATTTTGGTTGGTAATTAAAGGGAGAAGACCCTTTTAGGTCGTGGTTTCCTTTCCTTCCTTTTTGTTCATTTGGTGACAATTCTGTACTGTTCAGATATTGTCTGGTCCAAAGACCTCTCTGCACATTTCTTCTGGTTTCTTTCGATCTTTGATCAGGAACTTTCTTTCCTTCCTTTTTTACTTTCTCCCATTCTTTGGTTGGGAATTTTCTTTCTTTTCTTTCTGCTTTCTCCCACTCTTTGATTGGGGAATTTTCCTTCTTTTCCTTTTTTGCTTTCTCCCACTCTTTGATTGGGGAATTTTCCTTCTTTTCTTTTTTGCTTCCGAGGGTAAGGATTGACATTCTCACCCTAGGTCAAGGTTCATGGTGAGTCAGGATTTTGGCTCAAGGTTTGTAGAATGGCTAGACATGATACATGTCGGGGTTTGGTTTGGTTCAAGGATAAAAAGGGATGCCCCACATTATTTCCATGACACAAATGCAAAAATGATGAGTTGGAAACTTTATGCAAAACTGGTCATGCATGCACCTATGCGGACACTCAAATGTCAAATTTTTATGGTCATGTGATGCTAGGGCTCAGGATTCATTTCCTCTATTTTAATCAACCCAATGTTTCCAAAATATGTTCTTTTATCAATTTGTACATTCATCCAAGTCCATTTCGGGCGTCCGGGGAAATTTCACAGCATTCACCCTTCAGGTGTAGACACGTTTTTTCTTCAAAAATCGGTTATGATCAATGAATGAATTTTTTTTTTTTTTTTTTTTTTTTAAAAGAAAAGTTGGAAATCGTCTCTTTTCAAAAGCATGTCGGTTTTTAGCTAGACAACTTATTTTTCTTTTTTCTCCTTCTTTTTTTTTTTTTTTTTTTTTTTTTTTTTTTTACCATTATCATTTGTTTATTTCTTTTTCTAGTTTGTTTTCTTTTTTCCCCCTTTTTCATGAGG
The DNA here is from genome assembly GCF_004193775.1 of Glycine soja. Lineage (NCBI taxonomy): Eukaryota > Viridiplantae > Streptophyta > Magnoliopsida > Fabales > Fabaceae > Glycine > Glycine soja. The sequence continues at coordinate 2,289,361 of NC_041014.1, forward strand.
TATTTTGCTACCTAAACATGTGTATATTTTTGCGAGGTATTTTTGCTATATACATGCATATCCAAGGTATCTTGCTACCTAAACATACATATATATGTTTTGTAAGGTATTTTTGCTGTATACATGCATATCCAAGGTATCTTGCTACCTAAACATACACATATATATTTTGTGAGGTATCTTTTTGCTACATACATGCATATCTAAGGTATCTTGCTACCTAAACATACATATATATATTTTGTGAAGTGTGTTTTTGTTTACATACATGCATATCTAAGGTATCTTTCTACCTAAACATACATATATATATTTTGTGAGGTATGACTACCCTCCGAGCTTGTGCTCGTTTTATTTAAATTCCTAGGATCATGAGCAACTAGGTGTGTCTTACTATGAAAAGTGATCAAATAACAAGCATAGATTCAAAAGGTACTAGGTTGCCTCCTAGTAGCGCTTCTTTAACGTCTTTAGCTGGACGCCTTGTGACTTGTCGGTCACTGACCTAGTACTTTGCTTACCTTTGGCTTTGGACTTGGTTGCCTATTGGTCGGCCATGTGTCGTAGGCAACGCTCTAACCTTTTTATGGATGAGCTAAGGTGAACTTTAGTGGTGATGGCGGTGTGTCTATTGCCCGCTACCGTCCATCCCAATGCTGCTGTGGTGTCTCGCCCTGCGCCTGCCTAGGGACGCAGTACTTCTTGATGAAAGCTCGATCAGTAGGGGGCCTAATGCCCTTGTTGGAGGTTACAGGTACTCTGTAGAACTGACAGAGACCCGTAATTAGAGCTTGACAACTCCAAGACCCTGTTGGACTTCTTCGGGTCCACTGGGTGTCTTGCAGGTGCGATCCCTGCAAACAATTGATGAAATCAGAAATCAGTTGAGCGATGTGCATACTTACCTATGATGACATAACCTTGCCGGGGGGTACAGGCACCCTGTAGGACTGATAGAGGCCCGTAACCAGAGCTGGAAACCCCAGGGCCCTGTTGGACTTTTCCGGGTCCACTGGGTGTCTTGTGGGTGCGATCCCTGCAAACAATAGATGGTATCAGAAATCAGTTGAACTATATGCATACTTACCCATGTCGGGACGACACAGACCAACTGATACTTTTGCAGGGGGAGATTGGCGTTGCGGTCACTGGGCAGAATGTTGCTAAGTAGCAATGTCATCTATATTTGTGTAAGAGTGGTCATGTTGGTGCGTATGATCCGCACTCGTCTCTTTGCAGCGGCACGGGTGAAATCTTGCCCCGGTATGCATAGTAGCTGTGTGATAGCCTCCCTCTCTGGTTGTGCTCGCACAGTTGGCCCTCCTCCAATATCAGGGGGTGGCCCAGGAACCGTTAAAAGGAAACTACTGGTCCCTTAACCGGGAGTGCAAGTCTCGGTTAAGCATTTAAGGACAGAGGACCTTAAATTATCTTAAGGTGTGGATATGGAGCCCACTGAAAGTGAGGACGCATAGTCCTCTAAAGGCGAGGGCGTGTAGCCCTCTGAAGTTCAAGACGTGTCGCCTTTCAAAGGCGAGGGAGTGTAGTCCTATGATGGCAAGGACGTGCAATCCTCTAAAGGTGAGGGCACGCCCCCCTTTGAAAATGGGGAACATGTAGTCCTCTGATGGCGAGGACATGTAGTCCTCTAAAGGTGAGGACGTGTAGTCCTCTGAAGGTGAGGGCATGTAGTACCCAAGGTGAGGGCGTGTAGCCCTCTCAAGGCGAGGACATGTAGTCCTCTGGAGGTAAGGGCGTGCAGCCCTCTGATGGTGAGGACGTGTAGTCCTCTCAAGGCGAGGACGTGTAGTCCTCTGACGTTGAGGGTAACTAGTACCCAAGGTGAGGGCGTGTAGCCCTCTCAAGGCGAGGACTTATAGTCCTCTGGAGGTGAGGGCGTGCAGCCCTCTGATGGTGAGGACGTGTAGTCCTCTCAAGGCGAGGACGTGTAGTCCTCTGACGGTGAGGGTAACTAGTACCCAAGGTGAGGGCGTGTAGCCCTCTCAAGGCGAGGACATGTAGTCCTCTGGAGGTAAGGGCGTGCAGCCCTCTGATGGTGAGGACGTGTAGTCCTCTCAAGGCGAGGACGTGTAGTCCTCTGACGGTGAGGGTAACTAGTACCCAAGGTGAGGGCGTGTAGCCCTCTCAAGGCGAGGACGTGTAGTCCTCTGAAGGTGAGGGCGTGTAGCCCTCTGATGGCGAGGACAGGAAGTCCTCTGATGGCGAGGACATGTAGTCCTCTGATGGCGAGGACATGTAGTCCTCTAAAGGTGATAGGTACAAGTACCCAAGGGTCCACCCTTATGAGAAAGCAAGAGATCGACTCATCGAGAGGGCCGGTCATCCCAAATCCACAAGATTTGGACATCAGATGTAGGAAATCTATGCAGTTAACATAATTTTTGGGGATGCAGATGCATGCAACCTTTGTCGTGAAATTTGGTAAATGCGGACTCCATATGAAACAATGCAATGTAATGGAAATTTGTACAATGTTCATGACATTCTTTCCCTATTTTGTGATTTTGATTTTGATTTAATTTTTTTGGAAAACACAGATTGACTGTCCTTTTGAAAGAGGTGATAATTCATGCAACCTCATCCTATCTTTTTGCAAATCTCTCCGGGAACTCCCTCAGAGTGTGTGTTCTGTTTGATTTAGTCACTTGACCATTTTGGAGTGACGGCAATGGAGTCGTTTGATGTTTGATCAATCCATTGAAATCCTAGGGTTTGTCCCCCCTTTTTTGTTAAAAACATCGATGGGTGAGAACTTTTGATCGGCCCCTATGTTCACTTGAGGCTCATGCACGGTGCCCCTCATTGCCCCAGTGTAAGGCTTTGAGGTACCAATCGTTGCCTTTCGTCATGACCTTGTAGGAGGGAACCTATTGGGTGAGAACTTCTAATCTGCCCCTAGGTTCGCTTGAGGCTCATGCACGGTGCCCCTCATTGCCCCAGTGTAAGGTTATGAGGTAACCATTATTGTCTTGTTTTCATGACCTCGTAGTGAGGAAGAATGAAAGAAGCAGTTGATTCTTGCAAAAAGAATTTTCCAAGGACGAGAAATAGTTGAAGGATTTTTTGATGGATTAAGTCAAATGACTCCTATGTAGAAGCAAGATGTCTTGATGTCTTGATGATGCTAAAGGATCAAATGCTTCTAAGTTTTATTCAAGACAAGAAATCAAGATATATGATCAATTTGATCTCTAGAATCATAGGAAGAAGTTTCCAAATTGAAAAACAAAAGGTTTGACCAAAGAATTCTATCATTTCAATTTGAGATTTGCTCTCTGGTAATCGATTACCAGCAGTTGAAAATGTTTTAATTCAAATTTTTAAAACCTGTAATCGTTTACATAAGTCTTGTAATTGATTACCAGAGGGGATTTTCAGAAAATAATTTCCAAGAGACATATCTATTCAAATGTTTTATGAATGGCCATTCAAATGTTTTAAAGAGAGTTTTCATTGCCCAAACAGTTTTATCCTCTCGAAAGATCAAGAGTTTTTCTGAACTGAAATGTCTTATCCTCTCGAAAAGATTCCTTGGTCAACCACTTGCTTATTCAATAAGGAATTTTTGATTGATCTTCATTTTACAATCTACCTCTTTTACGAGAGACCTCTTCTTCTCTTCTTCTTTTTTCTGAAAAGGGATTAAGAGACCGTGGGTCTCTTGTTGTAGGGGATTCTTGAACACAATGGAAGGGTTGTCCCTATGTGCATTGTTAATCCGAAAAGAGAGAGTGAAAGTTTAATTGGGGAATAATATTCGTATCTTAATTCAATCCCCTCTTCTTCTCAAGGTAACTGAGGCCATATGTCCAACATCCTATTCTTGATAACTCACTTCTCTCTAAAAAGACAAAATGAGGTCACATGAACGTCTATATTTTTACTTGAAAACACAGTCAATCAAATGCCTTTTTATTTTTTATTTTGAAACTTATTTGTTTTGAACTTTGCTCGTTGTTTTACGGCACCCCCACCAACGTGCAAGATGAGTAATCTCTGATTGAACGGTCTTGGAAGTCAACACTCAGGAGCGCAGGTTGCTTGAGCAAACAGACCAATGGCTTACACCCACATTCCGATGAAAGTTGAATAAGCAAACATGCGTTTGTGAGAGGATGAGGGACAAAGATATCAACTTTATCTATTTCATTTAACATTGTAGCTGTGGTTTACAATAATGGCATAAACTTGGAAACCCTGATGAGTCATTAGGGACACCTAACAACAACTTTCAAAATTGCCCCATGTGTGGCACCTCTTGTCAATGTCAGGATTTACACGCAATTCTCCTCAAATTTCAGCCAGCCCGCATCAATTAGACCTTGCACCTTACGCTTCAGAGCCCTACCATGCTCAATGGAACGCCCCGGGGCTTCTCCGTGACAAGCACACGTTGCGTTCGAGTCGTATTCTCGGAGAAATGGAGGTTGATGAACCTTGGCTAGGGTTATGGCTACCATTGAATTATCATGTAGATATGGGATCAAGTCTGCATAGGACACTGGAATTGGGGTGAATTCTACAGGCTTTCTCGCTGCAAAATTCACTTCTTGGTTGGTGTTTTTGGTTTGTGCTAAAGGTGGTGTTTGTCATGGGAAGTGCGGTAGACAGACTTTGTGGTAGATTTAGGGATGGCCTTTGTGGACAACTGGGTGGTGGGTAAGGAGGAGGTTTGTTATTGGCTGAGTAATGACATTGTTGGGTTGGTGGGAAACTTGGCTGTACAGGGATGGCAGTCACAGCATGGGTTTCTCCCTCATCCTCACCCTCTTTATTTGCCTCAGTTTTCTCAGTCGTCCTAGTAGGATGATCAAATTTGCCTCCTTTCGGACCCACATTGATCCTTTCACTGGCGAAGACCAAATCTGCAACGCTTTGAGGGTGCGCAGCCCACCATCTTTTCGTAGTAGAGTACCGATAATGTGTCTACCATCACGATTATCGTCTCCCTTTCCATTATTGGGGGTACCACCTGAGCCGCCAGATCCCTCCACCTTTTGGGCGTGTTCTTTGAATGATCCGTCCCCCTTTTTGCACATGTTCCGTAGTTGCATCCTATCCAGAACCATATCAAAATTGTATTGATACTGCCTAACAATGGCAACCATTAGGTCCTTCCAAGAATGGACTCGGGAAGATTCCAAGTTAGTGTACCAGGTAACAGCTACCCCAGTAAGACTTTCATGGAAGGAATGTATCAACAATTCCTCACCTTTTGCGTATGCCCCCATCTTCCGACAGTACATCTTTAGATGATTCTTGGAGCGAGTAGTCCCCTTGTACTTGTCAAAGTCCAGCACCTTGAACTTGGGAATGACCATGTTTGGATATTAGGAACAACTTTTCTAGGTTAGCAAAGGCATAATCTTCACCTCCTTCAATGGCCCTGAGCCTTTCCTTTAGATGATCCGCCTTTCCCTTTTCGGCCATGGCAGGAGGGGCTCTTCCCACCGCAAAATGCAATGGTTGTGGTTGTGGGTGAAACTGAGGGCCCTCCAAAGTGTTTTCAAAGGGTATACCACCAACTGCTTGCCCTTCAGTGGCATATCCGAGCCAAGGCTCGAAGTCAGCTAGATTGTGGTGGGGAATTTCATGTGTCTCCCCCATGGTTTGAGAGATATGTGCCTGATGAGGTTATTTGTTCTCAATGAGTATCGGAGTGGAGTTATTGAGATTTTTATTGAGAGTGTATGCCACATTGGGTGGTGTATAGTTGGGAGGCAAGCCATATGATGGGAAGGCGTGCTCGTTTTGGAATTTGCACATCATGGGGTCATCCGTACTTCCCAAATCTTTGCCTACCATATTTGAGGTTGGATGATTCATTTGCTTGAGGCCAGATGGGAGCATCGGGTTCACCTTAGCGACAGCGCTAATAGCGGCAACTATAACCGCATTGGCTTCCATTATCTTCTTCATGCTCATCATGGCCTTTATCATTGTGGCCATTTGCTCTTTTATGGCCTCCATTTTTGGCCTTCATCTTCTCTTGCACCTTCTCTGCTTCACCCATTACTCTAGCTCTAGCACGAGTTCGGTAAGGGCGCCGTAAAGCGTGTCCTTTTCTTTTTGATAACAATGATTAAGTTCATTTTATTTTATTTTATTTTATTTTTCAAGGAAAGAATGCAATGAGCAATGCAACCAATGAAAAGCATGGATGTATGCGAATGATGTACAGTTGAAGTATTGCGAATTTTTACGCAGGATATGGGGTTGAATCAATTTAGATTTTCAACATGGTCCATGACATCTTTGTCAAGGTGAAACTGGAAGTAACATGGACATCAATAATCCTAAATATGTTTGGCAGTAGACGAAGCAGTGATGTGACTTGATTCATCTTTTGCCCCAATTTTGCAAGACGGTTACTTCCATATTTCAACTTGACTTGATGAACCTTTTTATAAAAGCATGAGCTTGGTTCAACCCTATAATCCAAGGAATGGCAATTCTGATCGCCAATACTTCAACAACATCTCATATGAATGAATGACTCGGGCATACTTTAAGCTTATGCACGGAAAATGTAATTATGAAATTGAGATGCCCGAAGAAACACCATTTCCTAGTTAACCATGCATTAGGTACCATGTTCAATTTTGTTTTTTAAGTGAAACGGGTTTATGATCCCAACATGGTTGGCTCGTGGTGCCTAACACATGAAACTAAGAATGTAGTGTGAAGTTTCACGCTTCCCCCTTTTTTGTTTTTGTTTTGTAGAGGAAAACGCAAGGATGAGCAAACATGAAAACAAATGGTATGCAATTTTGCAGACCAAAAAGTTTGTTGAACGCATATGCATGATGATGCCATGACTCATGCAAATGCAGGATATGTCCATTATGATGTTATGAAGAGATGCTTATGCGATGCATGATATGAATGCATTTTACGGACACGAGAGCCCGGAAAATTATCTCTTCTTACTTGCGCATTTGGGGGCGCAGTGCCCCATGTGTACAATTAAGAAGGTGAGATGGACCTTCCGGCTTCCCGTGACAAAGGACGAGACCAACATACAATGCATGCTAGAGATAAAATGTAGGAGTGATTTGATTTGCACAAGCTTTTTGGAGTAGAAACATGGGACCAACATTTTATTTCAAAAAGAAGTCGTATCCAGTCAAGGTCTGAGAGACCATACAAGTTTCCTAACGATTTCTAATTATGTGGGCCATTAAGTCTATCATATGCTGACAATAGCCGAGAAGCCCATGAATCTCTTCGGGGGCGGAGTAGGTGACTGCCATCGCCTTGGCCTTGGCTAACAATCGGGGAAGTTCTTGACTCCCGTTCAAGGTAAGAGCAAACCGATCCATCCACATGGTTGCCTCTTGGTGTAAAGAGTCGATCACCCTTCCTCTAGCCTCTTTTTCCGCATATACTTGAGCATACTCATTCGCGATTCTATGCTCGTGGGCCGTGGCTAGACCTAACTCTTCTTCGTACTTGGCGATGATAGCTAACATGTTGGTCTCTGTCTCGCATAAACGCTGAGACAAGCTTCTTTTGGACCTTGAACAAGCCATCAACTCCTCTTTCAGAACCATGCTATGTGCTCGCGACTGGTCCCTTTCTTCCCTTCGCAACTTGAGTTCACTATTGCTACCCCATAGAGCTCCGCGAAATTTGTTCTGGCCATACTCTTCCTTGCGAGCCCTCTTGGTCTCTCGTTCAAGGGCTCTTGCGGTAATTGCATTCTCTTCCCGTAACCCGGCACATTCCTTCCGAACGTGTGTAGCAGCCAACTTGAACTTCTCCTTGGCGAGTTTTGCCTTTCCTAACTCGCTCTTGAGAGCTTGGACTTCCTCGTCCTCTTCCGGTGCTTCAAAATTCTCTTCGCTGACGACTTTTAACTTGGCGAGCCAATCTAAACCTCGTATGCGAACTTTCAGCCATTCGTGGTACCCACCAATAATGCCATTACGAATGCCTCTAAGCTCTTGATCTTTCCTTAACGGGGTTTCCCATGCTTTATGGATTCTTTGTATAGTCTTGGAATTTTGTGCGCCGAGATCCCTCATAAGGAAAGGAGACATGCTTTCTTCCGTCGGTGCTCCCCTCATGGGGTACCCTAGTTGTCTTATAGCGAGCGTGGGATTGTAATTAATACAACCCCTCGTTCCTACCAGCGGAATGTTTGGGTATCTTCCACATGAGAAAAGGACTCCTTCTTTTCCTTCCTTCCATCGGGGGAACCAACTGATTGTTCTACCTCCTATCCCGGCCAAGAGCTGGTCCCAATCTATTCTCCTCTTTTCAGTACATGAGCGATGGCTCAGGAGCGGACATGGATGTCTTGTGTCTTGTTGGAACAAGTGTGAAACCAACCAAACACAGAGGGCGGGTAAGCAACAGATGATCCGTGCGCTACTCTTTTCGCACCTTCGGTCAAATGTGTCAAATAGATCTGCCAAGACGGCTACCACCGGACTTTCCTTGCTATGGTGGTAGGCAAGGAAAGCGTCGATTGCTGCTAGGTCTATCAAACCATCCACGTTTGGAAAGAGGGTGACCCCAAAAATTAGCAAAGCTAACACATCCATAAACGGGACCCAGTCTCCTTGATTGGCCATACCCCTCGCCTTGTCTTCTAGGCACTTCTGTGGCAGGCCCGCTATGCCGTTCCGAGTCTGTTTTATGCGGTCCAAACCTCTGGCTGAATCCTTGACCACAGTTGCAATTCTGCTCAAAGAGGGGAGACACCCGGAGGGAAGATATGGTTTCCTTCCCCCGAGAGGACATCCTAGAATTTCCTCAAATTCTTCAATGGTTGGTACTAATTGGAAGTCCCCGAATGTGAAGCATCTCAAGGGCTGGTCGTAGTATTGGGTAAGTGATGCAATGGCTTCTATGGACACCTCTGCTATGGTCAACTCTAAAATTTTTCCGTAAGTCTTGCGGAAGGCTTGCATTTGGAGGGGTTCCATCAACCGCCCTAATTCCTTGATGCTGGTGGTATCTGGGCTTTTGACCTTGACTTGGTAGAACCTCTTGCCGGTTTGATTTGTTCCCATGCTTACTAAAGTGAGATAAAAGCTGGTGCAAATCAAAACTCCGATATCTCATGGGTGGAATGGATGAATGCATGATGGAATGCATATGACACAGATGCAATCTAGGAATGCGGGGGTCCGGGGAATTTGTCCCCTTCTTAGATACGACGTCTAGGGGTAGCAAAATGCCCCCAACGCACGTTTTTAAGAAGGCGACACGGACCCTCCGTTGGTTTGTTTACAGTAGGGATCAAGAAAGAACCCGTATGCAATGCCTATGCAAAAGACACAATGCGGGAATGTGCACAGTATGACAAAATTTTACCGAACATAAGCAAAAGGGTATATGATACTCATGCATGGCAATGTGAAAAAATGGCACGCAGCGTGTTTGCTTCGTGCCCCTATTTAAGGGACCTATAAGGGAGAGAACTAACTAGGCTTTTAGCAATAATCCCCAAGGTAGTTATATCTCTCTTGATGGTTTCTAGAGGTATCATCCCCTTTGAGGAACATATTGTAGCAGTAGGGACTACTAGCAACAATAGGTTTTCAAAGAGAAAAGCTCTAGATGAGGGTTCACTGTAATCAAGCAAGTCGGAGACCTAGCATGATCACAGATTCACCTCCACTCCTTATGTTCCCATGAACCCGGGTATAGGGCCCTTTTTCACTCACAGTGTGTGCAAATAGTGTTGGTGTTTGTGTGCATCAAATGAATAAATATTTATCTTATGCATACATTCTAAAACACACTAAAAGCAACAAAATAGTTTATATACATAAGAACATAAGACAAATAAAGGGAAACCAACAAAGGAGAAAGTCATGATAAAACATTGCACAAGATTAAATGGCCTAACTCTCTAAAAACAAGCTCCCCAGTGGAGTCGCCAACTGTCGCAACCTACCCTTCGGCGGGAGGGCGACGCGAGACTCGCGGGATGCGTGTTCCACGAAAGGAATACGCGCGGAGTCGCCACCAACGTTTATTTGAGGAAAACGTCGGAAAAACCGGAAAAGACGCGATCTACGAACTTTTTAGTGAAAGGTTCGGGAGTTGTATTTACGCACGGGGAAGGTATTAGCACCCCACACGCCCGTCCCAAGGGACGGCAGCCTTTAATCGAATGTGCAAACATGACTTTGATTTTTATGTTCCTTTTATGTTCTTGTATCCTTTATACCCTTTTTATATTTTTCTCTTTTTGTGGTCGACAAGGGTGTTTCCCTTTGCTCCTACGTATTCCTCAATTTGGGATGAGAAAATCAGACCTACGTAGTTCTTTCGGAACAAAGTGCTTGGTTAAGTTGTTTTTGTCTTTTTTTGCAAAATATGTTTACATTGAACAAAAGGTCATTTAAGGTGTTTGAACCATTAAACGGTCTTTTGATTTTGAAAGGGGAGAAACGTTAAGGCGTTGGACCATTAACGATCTCTTGTTTTTGAAAGGAGAGAAACGTTAAGGCATTGGACCATTAACGATCTCTTGTTTTTGAAAGGAGAGAAACGTTAAGGCATTGGACCATTAACGATCTCTTGGGGTGGTCGACAAAAGCGGGGCTTTTGCTCCTACGTATCCTCAATGAGGAACTCAGACCTACGTAGTTCTTTCTTATCAAGTGATTCTTTTTTACTTTAAGAGGTGATCATTTTAAGGCGTTGGACCTTAAAAATGATCCATTTTACTTAGTGAGAAATGAAATGACGAACTTCAAAAGCCTATTTTTGTGGACGAGCTTGACTAGGCGAGTTGATTTTAGCCTTAATTTCACTTTAGTTATTAATCAATTCGATTAAGAATGAGAAATCCCAAAGAGAAAACGTCCGATTGATGTTCCGCTTTATTTTACTAAAAGATGTCTTTTTGATTATTATATTATTTTTTACCTCTTTTTGATTTCCAACGTGGTTACGGCACGACCGAACGGTCGGAATTGATTTTAACCGAAGTTAACGGATAATGCAATTCAAATGTTCGGTGGAAATTCATTTTATTTTTAAGTTAAGCGAGAAATGACTTAAGTAAAATGGCTTAAGCACGTCAACAGGGGGTATAAAAAGTAAACAAAACGAGAATCAAAATGCACGAAACACAATGTGGACCACTACGGGTACATAGAATGAATCGAAAAGCTTGGTTCGAGGTACTTACCCGTTGAAGATCGAAGAACGATGAAGAACGAATGAAGAACGTCGAAGAACGGTTCAAACCTTTGCGAGATTCCTCACGGAAAACGTTACGGAAACGTTTCGGAAGCGCCTCGGCTTAGATTTTCTTCACGGAAACAATTTTTCCAAGCAAATTCCAAAGAGAGAGAAGTGCCTAAAGGGCTGGGATCCTTTCTTCTTCATTTTCTCCCCTATTTATAGCAAAATAGGGGAGATGCTTGCCGCCCAGCTCGCCCAGGCGAGCAGGGTTGCTTCCTCCAGAAGCAACCGCCTTCTGGAGGAATCTTCTGGAGGGCCCAAATGGGCCTGGTTGCTATTTGCACCCCCATTTTTACCAAGTTCACCCCCCCTGCTGGTTTTTTGGTGATTCTTTTTTTCGTAAAGTTACGGAAACTTACGAATTTCGTAACGACACTTGTTTTCTTTCCGTAATGTTACGGAACCTTGCAGATTACATAATCATCCCCTTTTTGACTTACGAAATGTTACGGAACCTCACTTAATTATGCAACGATGCTTCCTTTTGATTTCCGGTGTGTCACGGAAACTTACGGATTGTGCATCAATATTTTTTTGGTTTTCCGGCATGTCCTGAAATTTCACAAATTGCCTAATGATGGGTGCCAAGCACCTCACGAGGACCAAAGAATGGTCGCACGTCATCGAGCAAAGGTTCCCGGACGAAATTAGGGTATGACAAAACCCAAGGAAGACCAGGTTGGATTGTCCACTCAACCTTGCATGTAGCAGCCACAAGCAACTGATAATATTCCTGTTCTCCAAACTCCTTTTGATATTTTTGGAGTTGAGACTTCCAAAAGTTCTTTGCATCAGGACTCAACTGAAGATCCTGGTGATGGGTTTGTTCGGGTAAAACCTAATCCCGAAAAATAGGGAAGAAAGTGCAAATACAACAGGGATCTCTTAGTAAGCAGATTCAGTTAGAGTTAGAGAAAGGAACGTCTCACAAAATAAGAAATCGTGTCGGGGAGGTTCCTTCTCGTCCAAACTAATGATCATCACTTCTTGGAACATCAGAGGCTTTAATTTGCCTCTGAAGCATCATTCGATGCAAAAATTCCTTCATAACAAGGGAGTAATGTGATTGCTATTATGGAAAAAAAGTTGAATACTATATCAGTGGAGGACACCATGAAAAGAGAGTTTGGAGATTGGAATTTCTCTCACAACTTTGCTTCTCACAATGCTGGTCGGATTCTCATCCTTTGGAAATCTGATAAAGTTACTTTCTCGGTCTTGCAATCCTCTGCTTAGTTGATTCACTGCTCCATTGTCTGTAAAGTAACAGACAAGCAGTTCTAAGTTTCCTTCATATATGGTCTCTACTCAGTGATGACTATAAGGTCTCTGTGGATTAACCTGAGCAACATTAGTGCTTCTTTGAATTACCCCTAGCTCCTTATAGGATATTTCAACAATATCCTCTCTCCCAATGACCGGTTCAATGGCGTTGACATCAGTGCTTATGAGATGCAGGATTTTGCTGATTGTTGTTCTGAGCTTGGGCTGGGGAACCTTAACAGTCACGGGTCCATGTATACCTGGACTAATGGTAGAGTTTGGAGCAACTTGGATCGGGCCTTCTGCAACCAGCTATGGCTTAACTCCTTTGAAAACTCTTCTTGCAAAGTGGTGGGGTTTGAATCAATTTCTGACCACGCTCCTTTAGTGGTGACCACAGAGGTGTTGGTGCCTAGAGGTAATTCCCCCTTTAAATTCAATAATGAAATTGTGGATCACCCAAATTTTCTGAGCATTGTTTCAGATGGTTGGAGTCATCAAGTTTCTGGATGTTGCATGTTTGAAGTTTGCAAGAGACTGAAAACTCATAAAGCTCCTTTGAAGCTTCTCTTTAAACAAGAATTCAGTCACATTGGTAACCGGGTGGAACAAGCTGAAGCTGAATATAATAGACTGCTCAATTTCCTCTAGTAGAATCCTCATGATTCATCCCTTCTCATGCAGGTTAACCGTATAAGAGGTCAGGTTATCCTACTCAGGAAAGCAGAGTCAAGGATGTAGCTCAACTCATTAAAAATAGGTACCTTTTGCAAGCAGACAAGTGTTCCAAGTTTTTCCACGCTTTAATTAAGCGTAACAGGCACAATCATTTTATTGCTGCAATAAAGTTGGATAATAGTCAAAGCACATCCTCTCAATCCGAAATTGCTAATGCCTTTGTCAATCATTTCAAGGCTTTATTTAGTGCTCAGGAGCTGCATCATTCTGCCTCTTTAGCAGTCTACAACTCGGGTCCTAAAGTTCCCATTGATTGCTTTGCCTTTTAACTTAGCCCCATCACCAAGCATGATGCCTGGAATGTTATTTCAGGGATGGACAATAATAAAGTGTCGGGTCCTGATGGCTACAATGCCTTATTCTTTAAGAAGGCTTGGAACATCATAGCGGATGACATTTTTGCTGCGGTCAATAAGTTCTTTATGTCAGGCAAACTACTAAAACAAATCAATCATGCTCTTATTGCTCTCATTCCAAAGTCTGACCAAGCATCCCAAGTGAACCATTTTAGACTGATCTCTTATAGCAATTTGCTTTACAAGATTATTTCTAAGATTTTGGCCAACCAAATAGCCCCAGTGCTGGAGCATATTATTGGTGCATCCTAATCTGCGTTCCTAAAGAATAGGAATATGATGGACAACATTTTCCTTGTTCAAGAGCTCCTTCGCAAATATGCTCGCAAGAGAATTTCTCCTAGATGCCTCTTGAAGATTGATTTACATAAGGCATACGATTCCATTTCTTGGGAGTTCCTGGATTGGATGCTTAAGTCTATGGGTTTCCTAGCTCAGTTTTGTTCCTGGATTATGGAATGTATCACTACCACTTCCTTTAGTCTGGTGGTCAATGGATCCATCTATGGTCATTTCAAAGGTCAATGTGGATTAAGGCAAGGAGATCCTCTTTCCCCTTACCTCTTTGTTCTCTGTCTAGAATATTTTTCCTGTGATCTTCAAAGCCTCAAGGATAACATCAACTTCTAGTTTCACCCAACTTGTGCTGTTGTTTAGCTTTCACACTTGGCCTTCGCAGATGACATTATGCTCATGGCCAGAGGAGACTTGCCTTCTATTTCAGCATTATTTGCCAAGCTCCAACACTTTTGTAATGTTTCGGGGCTATTTATTAGCACCAACAAGTTAGCCATTTACTCAGCGGGAGTGGACCAAGATGTTCTTTCAGATATCTAGCAGCTCACTGGATTTAGTTTGGGCTGCTTCCCTTTTAGATACTTGGGTGTTCCCCTTTTATCATCCAGACTCAATGTCTGCCACTATGCTCTCTTGCTTTCTCATATTACAAGCCTTATTCAGGGTTGGAGCAACAAAACTCTCTCTTATGTAGGGAAGGTTGAGCTAATTAGAGCTGTCATTCAGGGAATTGCCAACTTTTGGATGGGTATCTTTCATTTACCTCAATCCGTTCTAGACTGTATCAATGCTTCCTGCCACAACTTTCTTTGGGGCAAAGCTGAGGTGGGTAAAAACAAGCCCTTAGTAGCTTAGTCTGATATCTGTTCCCCCAAGAAAGAGCGGGGGGGGGGGGGGGATTAGGACTCTTCAACCTAAAAGACTGGAATCTTGCTCTCATTTCCCGTATTCTTTGGGACTTTCATTCAAAAAAGGACTCTCTTTGGGTCCACCATAATTATTTTAAAAGAGGCAATGTTTGGGACTTCATTAGTTCAGCTTCAAATTCAGTTTTGATTAAGAAGATCATACACATCAGGGACATTATTACCATCAAAGAAGGCAATATGGAGGTTGCCAAGCAAACTCTTAACTCTTGGAGTAGCAATGAGCAGTTGCTTGCTCGAAAGGCTTATGACTACATCAGAGGGGCCAAGTGTTAGCTCTTTGGCAAGTGTACCAAATCGCTCGTAGTAATAATTTCTCGGTAAGCCGAGTGTCGTACCACAGGGATTTTGTTGCACTTATGTAAAGTACTTTTCAGTTTGTAAATTGTAAATTCAGTAAATATAATCTAAATCTAACAAGGGATAAGAAATTTAAAATTTAAAATAAAAGATAAAGATAATAGATAAGATAAAAGAAATTTGAAATTTAAAATAAAAGATAAAGATAATAGATAAGATAAGATAAAAGATTTAAAATTTAAAATAAAAGATAAAGATAATAGATAAGATAAGCTAAAAGATTTAAAGATAAGATTAGAAGATAGAATATTAAATTGCGATAAAGATAACTACTTCTACGAAATTCAAATAAATAAAATCTAAATCTACTAAATCTAAATACTTACTCCTAAAACCCAACGGTAAAATAAGGAATAACTACTTCTAAGGAAAACCAGTAATGAAAATAGGAAATAAAACCTATATATTAAAATCGCTAAAACCTGACAAGTCTAATTAGCCTAAATATATGGATTCTGGATTTGTCTGTTATCAATACCAGTGAACTAATTCTGCCCCACATCTATCCATTTACTTGCCCCTGATGCCTCACGATGACAAGCCTACCTTAATTACCTATCTTCCAAATGCCCTTTGCGAAGACTCAATAACTAAGATGCATTAGGATTACATTCTAGATGTTTGCTAAAGCATGGGCATTGGGGCATTAAGTCATGCTAACCCAATAATTTCTTTCTTTAATTGTTCTATTAAGCGTTACCCTCTCCCGAGTGGCCTAACCCTTAAAACCGATTCACGCATTCATTCCTTACCCCTAATTAGGCTTTACCCTCTCCCGAGTGGCCTAAAGACTAACAGAAAACAAAGTCCGAGATGCAGAATAAGCAAGAAAGAAAAGCAGATAAAAGATACTGGAAGAAAAACCCTCTAAAAGATAACCCGATAATTTCCTCCTTTTAGTGTTCTCTTAAGCGTTACCCTCTCCCGAGTGGCCTAACCCTTAAAACAGATTCAAGTATTCATTCCTTACCCCTTATTAGGCTTTACCCTCTCCCGAGTGGACTAAACCCTATCAGAAAGCAAGTTCAGAGATACAGGATGTAAAAAGAAAGAACGGTAAATAAATAAAGAACCTGGAGGGAATTCCTCTTTTTATTGATAACTCTTGAAATGCTCCATACATCATTGGCTTTTTAGGCCTGCCAGGCCCTAGCTAGGGGGATTAGCCACTCATGGTCATGAGGGCTTTACAATGAGAGGATGGGTGAAAGAAAGAAATAGGAATATAAGAAAAGGAAAAGGAGAGAACTGAGTGCCAGAGGTCTGAAAACTGAGCTCCCAGGAAGTGTGTTCTTTTTCCTAGGCTGACCCTCTTATTTATAGGTGCAAACTTGGGCTTGGGCCTTCTTCTGATTTTCTTCTTCTTTTTCTTTATTTCTGCTCCTTTTTGCTTATTGTACCTCCTTTTCCACATCTGCAATCAAAATTCAAAATTAATTAAATCTTTCCAAATTAAAGCATAAATAACTGCTAAATAATTAATGCTAAGTTAATTTTAGAACGATTTTCCACTATTAATTCACTATTATTTAGCAGTTATCACCAAGCCTGCTATCAATTGGAATTCTGTTGTTTGGAATCCTGTCATTCCTCCTGAGATGTCTTTTATCTTATGGCTTGCTACCAAGAACCGTCTGCTCACTTTAGACCGAGCTGCTTTCTTGAACAAGGGTCTACTCTGTCCTTTGTGCAGAACTAAAGCAGAATCCCATGCTCATTTGTTCTTTTCTTGCAGAATCTCCCTTCGAGTCTGGGCCAATATCCGTGATTGGATTCCTCTCCATAGGCAAACGATTTCATTACAGCGCACTATCAATTCCCTCATTCGTGGTAGAGCCACCTCTGGTACTTGGGGCAAATTTTGGTGCTTGGCTTCTGCAACTACAGTTTACTACACATGAACCTTTTGCTTTTTGAGAATTCACCTTTTCTGTAATTGATGTAATTAACAAGATCAAATTCCTTGTTTATAGACATTCGCATCTATTGCATCTTTCTTAGGATCATGCTCAGGGTGTTTTAGGCATAGGCCTTTCCTGTGTTAGGGTGCCTATTGTTTTGCTTGCTGCAGGGTATGCCCGTTTACATTGTATTCTTTTGGGTTTAATATAATTTACATTCTTCTAAAAAAAATCGGATCAGATTCAATAGAAAATCCTTGGTTCTTGTCCCTTTTTGGTTCAAGATGAACACACAACAAATCCAATGTTCCACTCTCTATTTTTCTCTCAAAACCTTTGATCCCCCCCACAATATGATTTCGCTCTATTTTCTCTTTTTCCTCTTTCACTGTTTTTATTCTTTTCTATCGCTGCCACCATTCTCTCATTCCCCTATTTCTCGTTCTTACAACCAACTGAAAAGGAGGGACAGGCTCAATGTTTGTCACTTACCCCAAAGATCAAATGACACTAGAAAAAAGGCCCAATAAAATTAGATTAGGCCCAAATTTTTATTTTGGAGGCATCGTTCACATAAAGGAAAAAATGTAAAACAAAATGTATTTTGTCACGTGCTTTTTAAAAATAATTTGAGACAACTTTTGTATGAAATTGATTAAGAATCATTAAAAATAGTTTTTGATTAGTGGAAAAGATAAAAGACAAAATAAGTTTTAGAAGAATAAAATTAAATTCAATATATTTATAATGATTGAAAATATTTTTTTATTAGTGGAAAAGATAAGAGATAGTCACCACTATTAACGAATTAACTTAGGTTGAACGAACGTTTAAAGAATTCTCAACGAAAATCAAACAGACACTAAGTGATGAAGCTGAACTGGTCAAGCGGACTAGCTAAGCAAGGAATCCCATGAAGTTGAATCTTGTCTAGCCAACCAATCAGCGCATTGGTTACCTTCATGCATGCAATTCTGCAGTTATATTTGACGTGTCACCCCTAGTGACTGAAAAGGGAAAACCCAAGGAGCCAATGACCGCGTGAATCTTGAAGGAGGCCATTGTTAGGAATTTTATAATTCCTAATTAATTAATATAGACTGCATATTATATTATAACATTTATATTAGTTATTTATATTTAAATGGGTTCAAGATAAAGTGATCTATTTAAGCGAGCCCATTGGACTACCAACAGATAATTGATATGAGCTCAATAAGCGGAAACCAGTTTGGCCCATTAGGGGATAATGAGAACCCTAATAGGTTTAAAACATAAGGCATGGTTATGGTCCCTAATATACCAAATCAATAAACAGTTTCTCCTCTCCCCATCTGAAGAGAAAGCGAAGGTCCTATAAGGAAGAAGGTGATTTGGTTGAGGAAGGTCATTAAACCAATTATTCGTGACCACTGTCAGATTTCGTTGCGTGTTAATCAAACTCTATGAATCCAGTTATTCCTTAAAACCTCTTGATAATCTGACGTAATGTGTTTTGGTGCTCATTTGGTATTGTATATGGTTTATTGAAAATTCCCAACAAGTGGTATCAGAGCCACCATTACTGTTAGATTATTGGGATTTAAAACTCTATTTGATATGTATTATATCTGGATCATTTTAGTTATATGAACCCTAATTTTATTTTGGGGAGAAACTATTTTGATCAATAAAATTGTAAAACCCCTAAATTCATGTGTTAATGGCCATAAAGTTTTTCTCCTCTTTAGAATTAATAAAAGGCCTCTACATTTGATTTACGGGATTGTACAATTTTTGTTTTGTTTGTGTTGCATCTGCTGGCATATTATTCTATTTGGGATAAATGTTCTACATATCTAGTGTTGGCATTTAGTACGTGACACAATTTCATATATATATATATATATATATATATATATATATATATATATATATATATATATATATTTTTTATTTTTTTTTTATTTTTGGGCCAACTATTTTTTTTATGAAACGGTGATAAGCTGATAATTTATGTTATTCATGTGATTGGTATAAATTTGTGATAGTACCATGATAAGTTTTTTTTGGGGTGCGTAATTAATTTACCATGATGTAATTTTTTCAAACATTTACTGCTATCACAATTGGGTGGAAATTTAACCATTACAAATCTTTTCCATTTGATTGTGTGTCCAGTAATTTTAATTAAATTGATTGAACCATTATGTTTCCAAAGTAACCTTTATTGTGTAAATTGATTTAATTAAATTGCATGGATGTTAGTATGAAATTATTTATGCGAATTGTGCTTGGCCTAAAGGAAGACGCAATTTGGCCAAATAATAACATACCTGTGATGATAAATATGTGACAATTATTAAGTTTTTTTCATGAGAATAATAGTCGGTTCAAATAAAGGCTATTATTTATCAGAATTAATTGCTAATATTTGATCATTGCGTTGAAAGTACCAATTACAAATTAATTTCTTTGTCCAAAGAGTAGAATTAATGTTGTGCTGGGTATCTTGTGATGGATCTGTTATGGGAAATATTTGCATGTCTTGTTATATATATATTTTATATGACTTGCTTAATTATTTGTGAACATGTTATTATTTTTGTTCTCTCTTTAGTTAATATTATCAGTGCTGCAAATATTGCTCAAGTGAATTCTATCCCAATGCTGAATGGGACAAATTTTAAAGTTTGGAAGGAAGCCGTAGAAATTGTTCTTGGTTGTATGGATTTGGACTTGGCATTGAGGACGGAACGACCCATTTCCACTCTGGAAACCTCTAATGAGGTAAAAATTGAGAAGTGGGATCGGTCCAACCGAATGTGCCTTATGATCATGAAGCGCTCTATTCCAGAGGCGTTTCGGGGCTCTATTTCTGAGGGTCAAAGTGCAAAGAAATTCCTTGAGGAAATTGAGCAATACTTTGCCAAAAATGAAAAGGTGGAGACGAGTAACCTTTTGGCTAAACTCGTTTCCATGAAGTATAAAGGCAAAGGGAACTTAAGGGAGTACATTATGGAGATGTCCAATCTCGCATCAAAACTCAAGTCACTTAAGTTAGAGCTTGGTGAAGACCTGCTCGTGCACTTGGTTTTGATCTCGCTTCTTGCACACTTTGGGCAATTCAAAGTGAGCTATAACACTCAGAAAGACAAATGGTCCCTCAATAAGCTTATATCTCACTGTGTGCAAGAGGAGGAGAGGCTGCAAAGAGATAGGACTGAAAGTGCTAACTTGACTTCGACCTCTCAGAATAAGAAAAGGAAGAAGACTAAGGGTGCTACAGAAGGGACTTCTCAGCAAAAGAAACAAAATAAAGATGAGGAATTTACCTGTTACCTCTGTAAGAAGTCGGGACACATGAAGAAAGAGTGTCCCAAGTATGCCGCATGGCGTGCGAAGAAAGATAAATTTCTTACTCTAGTTTGTTCAGAAGTTAATTTGGCTTTTGTACCTAAAGATACTTGGTGGGTAGATTCTGGTGCTACTACTCACATAAGTATGACTATGCAAGATTGCCTGTGGAGCCGACCACCAAGTGGTGATGAAAGATTCATCTTTGTGGGTGATGGCAAGAAGGTTGCAGTGGAAGCTATGGGAACTTTTAGATTACATTTAAAAACTAGATTTTATTTGGATTTTTTTGAGACTTTTGTTGTACCGTCTTTTAGACGGAATTTGATTTCTATTTCTAGTTTAGAAAAATTTGGATTTTCTTGTTCATTTGGAAATAATAAAGTTAGTCTCTACCAAAATTCAAATACGGTTGGTTCTGGTTCTGGTTCTTTAATTGATAATCTTTAAATGCTTGATGTTGTTAGTTCCTATAATGAAATACTGCAAATAAGTTCACATGGTACAAAATGAAAAATTGAATGAGAATTCAACCACCTTATGGCATAAGCGTTTGGGCCATATCTCTAAACAAAGAATTCAGAGATTTGTGTTGGATGAAATTCTTGATCCTTTGGATTTATCAGACTTTGAGGTCTGTATTGAATGCATAAAGGGAAAAATGAACAAACATAAGGAAATTAGGTGTCGAAAGAGCTAAAGACGTCTTGGAACTAGTGCATACAAACATTTGTGGTCCTTTTCCTACAACTTCTTGGAAAGGCCAAGCATTAAACATTTGCACATTTGGAGTTGTCTAGCTGAGGCACGGCCTTATAGGCCATATGAAAGAAAGTTGGACTCAAGAATAATTAGCTGCTATTTTGTTGGCTATGTTGAACGCTCTCAAGGCTATAAATTTTACAATCCCACCTTAAGATCTTTTTTTGAGATGGGAAATGCGAGATTTCTTGAGGAAGTTGAGTTTGGGAAGGAGGAGAACATAAAGAATGTTGTCTTTAAGGAAAAACCTGTTATTTACAGTGATCAAGTCCTCATACCTATTACTGTTCAAGACACAACTCCAGTAATAGAAGACAATGTTCAAACTATTGACATTGTTCCGAAACAAGATAACAATGAGGTTCCCCCTCAAATACCTTTAGAGCAACCTCAACAATCTCAAGAAGTGTCATTAAGGAGATCCATTAGAGAGAGGAGAAATGCAATCCCAAATGATTATATTATATTTCTCCAAGAACATAAGGATGGTGTTGGTTTAACAGAGGATGATCCAATCAACTTCTGTCAAGCTATGCACAGTTATGCACAGTTCTAACTCTCAAAATTGGATTGATGCCACGAAGGATGAGATGAAGTCTATGAATGACAATGAATTTTGAAATCTAATCGAATTGCTTGAAGGTGTGAAACCTATTGGTTGTAAATGGATATTTAAAATCAAGAAGGATTCAAAGGGTAATATTGAGAGATATAATGCTCGTCTAGTTGCTAATGACTTTTCTCATAAGGAAGGCATTGACTATAAAGAAACATTTTCTCTAGTATCTTTAAAGGATTCTTTTGGTTAAATTGTGTAATTTTAAGAAAATTTGTGTAATTTTAAGACCTCCCATTTATTGTATTAAATTGTCTTGTATTTTTGGTTAAATTGATTGAAACAACATGTTGCCAAAGTAACCTCTGTTGCGTAAATTTATTTGATTGAATTTACATGGATGTTGCATGAAATTATTCATGTGAATTGTGCTCGGCCCAAAGGAAGACACAATTTGACAGAATAATTACATGTTTGCAATGGTAAACATGTGGTGATTATAAATAGTGTGATTTTCCATGTGAATAATGAAATGTTCAAAGACAATCATTATTTGACCGGAATAATCATCATATAAGTTTTCCATGTGAGCAATGGACTGTCCAAAGACAACCTTTGTTTGACAGGACTTATCACCAATGTTTGATCAATGTATTGAGAGTACCGCTTGCAGTTAGTCTTTTTCAATCCAAAGATTGAGGATTAATGGTGCACTAGGTATCTTGTTTGGGTCTTGAAATTTACCATAAAGATTATTTATGCATTACATGTTTGTTGTTCTCTTCTTTAATTGTTGTTGTTGTTGTTACTATGGTTTAAATTACTCATATTTTGTGAATCCCAAATCTGCATGTGTAAAATTTAGAGTTTGAAATTATTTTGTTGGAATCCTAAAGTGATATATGAGTAATCTTGGCATGTAACACTAGAAGTAATAAAGCGCATTATGCGTTAATTGAAGAGAACAAGAAACTACCTGTTTTCATATCAAAAGTCTAGAAGTTTAGAGATCATTGGGTATTCTGACTTCGATTATTTCAGAATATTTTAATAGCAATCACTTCACATAAGGATTCACATTTAACCATGTTGGTGGAGTTAATATTTTGCTATGAGACATTATACTAGAATTTATGATTGCTAAATTATTGTAACTGGCTTGCTTGTTGTCGCCAACATTAAGTAGCCATCAGGTGTTTATTGAAACAATATCTTAGTAGTCTTATTAAGAATTCAACCAAATAAAAGTTTGTTGACATAAGGTATTTGGTTGTTAAATAAAGAATCCAGAAAATATAGATTTGTATAGAACATATAGGAACTCATTTTATGCTAGCTGATTCACTTACTAAAGGTATGACACTAAAGTTTTTTTTTTCACGAGCACACTGCTCATATGGGTATAATTCCTGACAGTACTTTAGTTTAGTGGGAGTCTTACTTATGTTCTATATCTTATGGTTTACAAACATATTTGTTATTTGGATTTTCTGCAGAAATAAAGTTGAAGTTTATCATTTCATTATAAGTTTGTTTGTGTGCAATATTTGTATTGCATTTTGGATTGATCTCTATAAAGAATAAAGTTTGGACTAGTTGGAAATAGACACGATTTAGATCACATTGTATGTAATTTCCATGCTGCTTATCCATATTTGATCATTGTGGCTTAGTCAAGCTAAATTGTGATAAAAACTGCAGTGGTTTCCTGTTGCTATATGAGATGGACCATATTGTATAAAATGAGTCTAAAAGTAAATAACATACGGTTGCGCGCCTAAAGAATTTTATGATATAAATGTCTAAAGTTAATATGAAGCCCAAGTGGGAGATTGTTAGGAATTTTATAATTCCTAATTAATTAATATGGGCTGCATATTATATTATAACATTTATATTAGTTATTTACATTTAAATGGGCTCAATATAAAGTGATCTATTTAAGTGAGCCCATTAGACTGTCAACAAATAATTGATATGGGCTCAATAAGCGGAAACCAGTTTGGCCCAGTAGGGGATAATGGGAACCCTAATAGGTTTAAAACATAAGGCATGGTTATGGTCCCCAATATACCAAATCTATAAATAGTTTCTCATCTCCCCATCTGAGGAGAAAACGAAGGTCCCATAAGGAAGAAGGTGATTTGGTTGAGGAAGGTCATTAAACCAATTGTTCGTGACCACTGTCAGATTCCGCTGTGTGTTAATCAAACTCTATGGATCCGGGTATTCCTTAAAACCTCTTGATAATCTGACGTAATGTGTTTTGGTGCTCATTTAGTATTGTATATGGTTTATTGAAAATTCCCAACAACCACCACATATAAGATTAAAAATATATATTAGAACTCGTTTGAAATAAATAACTCAAGTATATGTGTTTTCTTCTTCTTAAATATGTTTTTCATCTAATATATTCCTTTTTTAGTTTGTAACATTTTTTTTATTTGACATTTTTAAATTTTTACTTTCGGTACTTGTTATTAGTCTAAGTCTATTAAATGATGATGTGATATTATAATAGCTTGTCACATTATCTGTGACGTGACATTCTATTAGCTTGTCATGTCATCACTTAATGGACTAAGACTAATGGTAGGTATCAAAAATAAAATTTTAAAAATGTCAGATAGTAACAAAATAAAAAAAAAACTTAATAAACTGAAAAAGAGATATATTACACATAGAAAAACATATTTAAGCTTTTTTTCCAGCAAAATACTCAAGTATAAGTAGTGTTTTTCTATAAACTATATAAATATTACAACTTTTCAATTTATTTTTTAATATTAAAGTACATATATTTTTCTTATTGTATCATTAAAGAATTAAGGACTCGTTTGGTGGTCAAGATAAAATAGGATATACAAATAGAATAAGAACATGATATACAATAAGAGTAAGATAGAGTTGGTGGCAGCTACAATGATGGGAGTGGTGAAAATGACAGTGGTGACAATAGAGACAATAGTGGCAGGGTTGGTGGCAAGTACAATTATAGTGGTGGTGGCATGGTGTGGTGAAAGGTGGAAACAACGACTATCCTATCCTATTGCTTTCTAACACATCCCTCCTCATGAAAAGAAATACACTACACCAACAGGATATGATATGCAATAGGATAAGCAAATCATGTCCTATTGATGTACCAAATAATAGGTTATTATAGGATATGATAGTTATTCTACCCTATCTTATTCTATCTTGACCGCCAAATGGGTAGTCAAGATCCATGGCAGTAAGAGAATAGAATATGAAGCGGTAGCAAGATATTAACCAAATGGTTAAATTGTAATTTTAGTTCCTCTATAATTTCAAATATGTTATTTTAGTCTCTCTATTTCTAAATCAAGATATTTAGTCTCCATATTTTTCATAATAAGCAATTTTGATCCTTATGTTAGTTGATCATCCAAAGTCAAGCGTTAATATACAAATTACTAAGACAGTAGCTTTATTTAGTTAATTTTATGAATCACTAAGACACTAGCTTTATTTAGTTGATTCTCCTATTTCTAAATCAAGATATTTAGCCTTCCTAATTTTCAAAATAAGTAATTTTTTAGAAAAATTGGGCTAAGGGATTAAATTAAATGAAAAAATAAAAAGGACTTTGGTAAGAACTAAACTACCACATTTTATATAAGAAGAAAGTAATAAATCACCAAGACCCTGGCTTTATTAAGTTAATTTTATAAACTTCATTTTACATGTATCATAAGTCAAAAGTTGTTATTTTTTTTCTAATTATAAAAATTTATAAATTAAAATAAAATATTTAATATTTAAATATATTTAATATTAAATTTGACATGCAATTATTAAAAAAATTATTTTAATATAAATTAATAAATTTTATATATATATATATATATATATATATATATATATATATATATATATATATATATATGTATGTATTGTTTACATATAAAAATAAATTTACATAATTTTATAAATTACATAAAATAATTTATATAAAATATTTTATGTAATTTTCTTGATTTATATAATTGGAATTAAAGAAACTTATTTACTAAATAATTTTCCTAAAAACATTAAATATTAAATTTTATTTAATTAGAATAAAAATAATTTATATATTAATAAATTTACGTAATTTTTATAATTTACATATTTATTGATGAAATTCTATTGATTTATATAATTAGAGTAAAAATAATTTGTATATTAAAATCAATTTATAAAATAATTTATGTAAGTAATTTATATATTAATTTATGAAATTTAATTATAAATTGGTAAAATAAAAATAAAAATATGTAAATTATTCAAAATAAAAATATATAAAATGATACATATAAAATTTAATATTAAATATATTTAAATATTAGATATTTTATTTTAATTTATATATTTATAATTCAAAAAAAAATTAATAACTTTTAACTTATCATACATGTAAAATGAAGTTTATAAAATTAACTAATTAAAGTTAGTATCGTACCAATTTATTACTTTATTCTTAAATAAAAGGTCATGAGTTTAATTTCTATCAAGGTCTTTTTTATTTTTTCCTTTATTTAATTCCTTAACATATTTTTTCTGAAAAATAAAAAGATTAAATATTTTAATTTAGAAATAAAGGAATCAAAATTGTAGATTTAAAGTTACACAACACCAAAATTATAATTTAGTGTAAATAAATAAATGAAGCATTCAATCTGACAAAAAGAGCTTGAAAAAGAAATAGTAAGGGTGATCATGCAAGTTTACAAAACCACAATTTTCAGAGGAGTCCATGTCCAAGCTCTCATTAAAGCATTAAGCATTGTGTCTTAATGTCTTAATTTGTTGCTGTAGAGGCAAAGAGTAGCCAATGTGTATTTCATGCAGCAAAATATATACTAGCATTCACAATTCTAGACAGCTTGAATTCTTTATTTTAATTTGAAAAATAAATGCACATCAGTCTAGCTGTACATATAAACCACAACTTGCATCATGATGAAGCTTTTAAAATGTGATCAATAATCGAAGCCTTATGAGATAAAGAATTGAGCTAATCCTTAGCCTTCCCATTAATTAATAAAATTGACATAATGCATTCCAGAATTGGTTTGTTGAGAGATATTAACCAAGAGTAGGCAAGGGACTAGAATGTCCAATATCCATTTAATCATGAATAGGCACATAGGGAACCTTATAGCAGATCACAGAGGTTCCAAACCAAAAACTTGATTCTCCATTACCAACACGAAACACAGCCATTTTAATGAAACCTTTACACTGGTGAAGGCATAGTACGTTACCTATGCCTAATGCTTATATACCACATACCTAAGCTTTAACATATTCAAGAGTGTTAGGTGAATTAATGTTATGGCACAAGCATAATTTAACACCCCGACAAATCACACCAGAAAGAGAGGGATTCGGAGGTCGTGTATGTATGAGATTGTACATTTGAGGAAAACTTAAATGAATTAATTGGTACTACTTATACCAACAATATGCATCTATTTTTCAGTAGTACATCACTTGAGAACTTTATAGTTAAGCATCTTTGTCTTGAAATAGTAATAGGAAGGGTGACCTTCTAGAAAGTTTCCTAGAAAGTGTGTGAGTGAAGACAAAATACACAAAAAAGTCTTGTGTTGGTTTATTGGGTTTGTCATTGATCTTAAAAGCAGATAAAATTAATTTTCGAGGTCTCGAAAAGGGTTATGACCGGTGGAGGATTTTGACCAACAATAATATTAGGTGAAGTAGCATCACGTAAAGTACCGTAGTGTGAGAGCCGTCAAGAAATCGACAATAAGGGACGTTACACACAACTTTATATCCTTACTTCCACCACACCAAAGAGAACAAAACAGAGAAATATTATAAAATGTCTTGTTCTAGTACATTGTTCAGCAAAAGAGAGAACCGCAAGACAAAGACCACCGTGCTGGTAAAAAATATCCCAAGGAAAGAGAACGAAGGCATTCATCCACAAACTTTAAGAGAGATTAAGCCACCCTAACACTATCCAAATTGAGTATTGTCACTCCAACAGAGTAGTAATTTATGGTTTCAGTTGGTAATTAGTAAACTTCCTATCAGAGCAGAGTTAATTGGTGGCTATCAAACATGTCTTGGGCTCTCATCGGAAGATAAGTCATTGGAAAGGTGTTAGCACTTGGCAGGATAGGGTGCAAGGAGTAATTTTTTTAGGGTCAACGAAGGTCTCCTTTGATTGCTGTTTTCATTATTTAATTGACTTACAGGGCATTGCCCATTGATGCAAAGCTAATTCTAAGGTTACTTTAATTTAGCATTAAATAAAGTAAAAAATATATAAATTTCATTCATTTTTCATTGATTTCTTTTAAAGAAATACATTTATATATCTTAATTGCTACTAATCAATGGATATTATTAATTATGTGTCAACATCTCAATAATAATATAAATATTAACTATATCCTATGTAGTCGCTTAGTTATTTAATTTTAAAGGCATATTTGGATCTCCCAAAGCCCATCCTAACACCCATCATGCATGCAAACGAAAGCGTCTTCATCTACATGTGCCAAAACAAGATTGTATTAACAAGTTTATTTATTCATTTTGTATTGGATTTCGTATTTTGTATGTCAAGAATTGAGATGTTTTAAGTTTTGGTGACATCAATTGTCAATGCTAATGTGATCAAACTAGCAGGTACATTTTGGTTGAGTGCTTCCTTCATGGTATACAAAATCAATTTTCTTTTTATCGCAGCATATATACATCTATATCTTTTATCTTTTCTCTTCTCTATCTTTTATACAAACAACCCACTCCCTCCACGTGTCCTCTTGCAAAGCTTTAGTTTTTTTCCCACAGAAATTTTTTCTGCACAGAAAAGTCTCATCCATCCTTTGTCTCCTTTGGGTTTGCCTTCTGACCTTCCACTTTCTCTCCAAAAAGTACCTCCCGAACTGCCCTTTTCTCCAAACCTACTTACCGACATTTGGCTTTTCCGTCTGCTGCCTGTTTGTCTTGCATTGACTTTTTTTTCGGTTGCTCCTGTTGGCTGACCTTTCTGATCCTGTTCATTCTCTGTTTTCCTTTTTTCCCCGTTACTCTTACATTGTATCTGAGTTTTTGTTTATGACTTTTCCTTAGTAGGTTGTTCTCCTATCCAGGCATGGTTCTTTTTGGTTTGCTTTTGTTGTCCAGGTTTGTATTTGCTTCCTAATGGCTGAGCTTTCTGTTTTGTAATTTGCTTCCTTTTCATTCTCGATGCTTTGCATGCAGTCGTTTTTTTTCACTTTGGTTTTTATATTGCTTTGGACTGAAAAAAGGTGTGAGCTTTGTCTGATTCTGATGTTGTGGACTATTGTTTGTCTTGCCTCCTCTGTGGTTTGGCCTTTGTGTTCGTTTTTATGCCTAAAGCTTTCAACTTTGTGTTTCGTTGGGGCCCAATAACTGTGAGTCTTCCATTGTTTGCTCGGTTTATTTTTCACTTTGTATTTGGTTCCTTTTCATTCTCTCTATTCTTTTGGATTTTTCTTTTCCGGTTACTCTTTAACTTTTTTGTTTGGGTTTTGCTAATGTCTGTTGCTATTTTGTTCTCCTCTCCAGGCCTGGAACTGCGATTTTGTTCTTCTTTTTTGTTTGCTTTCGTTGTCCAGGTTTGTATTTGGTTCCTTTTCATTCTCTACAGATTTGTTGGTTTTTTAAAACGTCTCTATTTACTAAATGCTATAAAAAAACTGTCTTTTACCATTTCTTTATTTATGTCTTCCATTGTCAGTGGTATTTTGTCTCCTACCATTTCCGTCCTATTTGCTGTGTATTTGTTTGTTTTCATTCTGCACAAAAGGTTTTGGAAGTTGGTATGCCTGCCAGTTTTTGCTCCTATTTAGTGTTTAGGGTATGTCTGCTACTGTTGTGTGTGTATCTGTTTGTTTTTATTTTATTCTAACCAAAGGGTTTTGAAAGACCGGTCTTTTTCTGGGACTTTCGTTTTACTGCGTTACCCAGGTTTGTGCATTCTTTGTCGGTACATCTATTAGGTGTGCTTCCTATTTTCTGTCTATTTGTGTGTTTTTTCCTAATTTTCTGTGGTCTTCATTATCTGTGTTGTAGCCATGTCTCGAAAGGAAAATCTCATATCTGAGTTACATATGAGAAAAGGAACATGGAAGATAGTTGTCCGTATCACTGATCTTTGGGAAGTTAGAAAGCAAAATAGTAAACAAGCAATTGAGATGGTGTTGATGGACCAAACGGTTATTGTTGTGTTCTTTCTGTTTGTTGTTATTAGTCATTTCTATTGTATGTGATGTGACTTCATTTTGTCATTTAGGTGTTTCAGGGTACAAAGAGTGGTGCTACTCTCTGGCAAGAATTGTTCGCTAAGTTCCGACACAAGTTACATTGTGATTCTTCGTATTTGATTTAGAACCTCAGGATTGTTGACAACCAGTCTGAATACAGAGTTAGCCCAGTTCCACATTTGGTTTATTTTGTCAGAACTACGTCTGTCAAGGAGATCCAGCGTATAGAAATTCCTCCTAATGTCTACATGAGTACTCTGTTTGCTGATATAATCTCTTGGGTGGCACCACGTCATACTTTAATGGGTCAGTTTATTGAGTTTTTTCGTATAATAAACAATTTCGTATATATTTTTCTGTGGGACTAACATTTGTGTTGGGTGGCCATTTTGGGCAAGACATTGTTGGGGTGGTCACTGATCTCATTGGTGTTAAGATAGTTAATCCCCCTCACAGGATGACAGTCAGACTCAGAGGTAACAGGTATTCAAATGTCCTAATTTCAGATATATATCCTCCCAAAGGAACCAAAAAAAACCATTGCAGCTTCTCCTTATTATTTTATATATATCTTAACTCTCAATATTAACATGATCAATGATCAATAGGTTTGCAACAACTAATATAGTGATTGTGATTGTCTGGTGATAGTAACTCGGACATCATAATGACTTTGGGAGGACTATGCTATTCAGCTTCATGATGCTATTGACAAAAACCTTTTGCTTCAGGAACCATTGATTGTTATGTTAAGCCTGGGTAAAATCAAAGATGCTACAGGTCAATGTGGTGTAAATTGGTCTTTGTTTTACAGATTTATTCCCTTTGGTCAATAAATATCTGTTGTTGATCATGTTGATGGATATTTTTCCAAACAAGTATCCTCTGAGCGTCCGAAATATCAAGTATGGGTCTAGATTGTATGTCAACACTGACATTGCAAAGATACAACAATTTCGTAATAGGTTCCAGACAAGTATCCTCTAATTTTTTTACTTGCGGTCCATTCAGTTTGTGTGTCCCATTTTACTCTGGTGGAATAACCGATAATAAAGGTGGTTCTCAGTCCCAATCTAGCCAAAGTAATTTGGTGGAAAAGTTTTTGCATAATGCTCAGGTGGTCAGTATAGGTGAAATTAACAGCCTCAAACAGGTGACTAATTGAACAGTCCAATCCTTTATGTGTGTTTTACCTCATCTTTGTTTTTACACCTATTGTTTACCGTTTTTTAGGATTGTTACTGTTTGACTTTTGGGACAATTGACGAAATCATCATTGATGCTCCATGGAGTTATGACAATTGTCCTTATTGTACCACAACATTTGATCCATCCAAAGTAGGTTCAGCTTGTCGTTCTTGCCAGAACCAAGTGAACAACACAGTTCCAAGGTAAGGCCAGGAATCTTCTTCGGACTAATTATTTGGTTACATGATTGATTGCATTACCAAATTTTATTGAAATTGCTATGGTTGCCAAGGTATAAGTTAAATGTTAGGATGAAGCATAATGGGGACAAAGGAAACTTCCTTTTCTGGGATGCAACATGTATCAAGATGTTTGGTAAGACTGCTGCAGAATGTCGAGATGAATTGATAGCGACATGTTCTATACGATGCAATGATAGATTAAATGATACTGTGGTTTGTGATTGACACAAATTGATTTCCCTATGTAGGTTGGGGACGACATCAAGGTGTTTCCACCGTGTGTTGATGAAATACTGTCTAAAACTTGGGCTATCAGATTTAAGTACCGTTCACAATTGCGCCAATCATCTGTGTTGGATGTCAGTGAAGAACCCCATCATATTCAAACATTGACAACCATCCTTGGGTTGAAGGTAATAACAAATTAAGTTTATCAGAATATAAGGTTAACAAAAAATAATTGATGTTTGTTCTGCCTTAATATTTTGCATGCAGGGAGAAGCAAGTATGGGAAAAGCAATAGCTGTTGAGCCTGAAAGATCACCGCTAATTTACCATCCTACGATGGGTATTTTGTTCCGATATTTTTCTGGGTGTAGGATTGACAAATGTTTTTAACTATTATTATGTGACAAATCTTTGCTTATTATATTGTTGGTAATATATATATTGCTAAATGGGTCCACAACCATCGTTGTCACAGTACGCTGATTACGATCCAGGAAACATAGCCTGTTTAACTCCAACCAAAAGGATTAGTAGTCAGCAAACCAGTTCTGATTTTGATTCTGATGAGTATACACAATATCAGCTATCAACTAGCAAACATATCAAAGCTGAGTAATTAGTGGTTACAAAATCTTGTGGTATCAGCCTGTATGTTTTGTTTAACATCAACTTCATCATTTTGAATGTATTATGTCTTTACATATGACAATATATTTTGTGATGTACAACAACATTTAATACCAATGTTGTATAAACAATTGAATATCGAATATATATATATATATATATATATATATATATATATATATATATATATGAATCATCGTATTTATCATTTAACTTATGTTTGTTCTTCATCCGTCTGATACTCTTAACTTTCTCCGTTGACATGAAAATTATTAAATTAAATCGGAGGATAACAATTGACTGTAGATTAAACGGATAACATATAAACCCATGGTCTTTAGTTTGTTTTGATGTAACTGGCTCTATGTATGGTGTGTATGGAAAAAAAATATTCTTCCTTCCTTGCTTTATCCTCCTGTGATGCTTACTGGTGTCGGTTATAAACCCATCCTTACTACTAAAATTGGTTATTTACAGAAAATTATCAGAATATGCAATTCATCGATATTACAGACTACAAAGATTAATACTATGTGTTACTGTCTTATTATATGTCCAAATAAAACATTAGCTTTTGTCATTTAATGTTTATATATATATATATATATATATATTCATATTTGTATTATATTTTATATATTATTATTATATTATATTATATTTACATTTGTTGTGCTTTAATGTGACTGATGGTTATTACTTTACGAAGGATGCAGCTTGCAGTATGCCTTTGAAACAAATGGTAACTTACGGAAACTATAAAAATCCATTTATTATATTTTATTGGAGTGTGTGGTTATATTTCTTAAAAAAATTAAAATTACAATTTTGGGGGTTCTGCCTTTGCCAGTACCCATAATAGCTATAGCCTACAATCATTTCTCATTTTGCAGATGAGATGGTCGTCGTATCTTCACATAGAGATATTGATATAAATAAATATCTAACTAAAATATATAAATACACATACAAATACAATATACATTATATAACTTCTTTTCTCTCTCCTGCGTTTCTGTTGTGTTTTCTCCCTCCTTTAATCTTCTCGGTTACTTTTTCTCTTTCACAATGTTCTCTTTTCCTTCTATTTGTGATGTTTTTACTTCATGCACGAGATTGCTAGCGATTATTTATTTATTTATTATATTGTATTAATATATTATATTATATTATATTATATGTTATATATGTTATTATATATTTTTATATTATATCATATATCATATGTTGTCCATTCAAGTCACCTCATCGTAACAAATTCCAATAGATAGCGGTTTCCAAACCCTTTTAACTATTGCTTTAATTTAATGTTTAATTGATTGATAATTGATTAATCATTCATTAGTTTATTCATTATTAATTATTAGTGATTAGTGATTATTAGTGATGGGGAACTGGGTATTGGTAGATATAAAGTCTTTATTTTACACTGTTGTTTCGTCAAGTGAGTAACAACTCTTTCATCGTTCTTCCAACACCAAAATCAAACTCTGCCCGCACAATGAGTTCCGTAATATCCACTGCCTTCACCGTTGTAAGTTATTCTGCTTTTATTTAGTTCAATCTTTATTCTTCTCATATTTCCATCATTTTTTATACATAATTCTTTTCCTTTATATTTATAAGTTTCTTTGGCCGAATTGTTAATCTCCATATATATACAAACAACTTATTTGCTTCATGTCTGCCAAAAGTTTTACTATGACACATTTCGTCATTCAGGCAACACCCAGTTTCTTCGGCAACCCAGTTATATACAAATTTCAATTTGTTTTCCACGTTGATAGAATATGTGTTTTCATATTGACTATCTTATTCATTTTATTGTATGAAATGAACACAAGAATTATATCTACTATTGTGGGGTTAACCATGTAATTGATGTATAATTCCAAAACTTCATTCAAATACCATTAGCATATCACAGACACTGGGGTCTTACTTACCCACTGTATGTAACGTTTGATTACAATGAAGAAAAACATTTTATAAAGGTTAGAAGAGACGGTAACAAATTCTATTTTGCGGATGGATTGAAGGACTTCAGAAGAGTGTTGGGTATTCATGAAGGCCTGGTGGTTCATTTTGCTGCACCCGATAGAAATACAAGCTTTTATCTGCATTTTATGCCACCACTAGACAGACAAACATCTGGCAGGCCTTACAGTACCACCAGAACATATGTCTTTACCGTTGATATTACTAATCATATCATCTCTACTCCTACACCTCTGGTAAAAGTATCCATT
Source organism: Glycine soja (assembly GCF_004193775.1). NCBI lineage: Eukaryota > Viridiplantae > Streptophyta > Magnoliopsida > Fabales > Fabaceae > Glycine > Glycine soja. The sequence goes on from NC_041014.1 coordinate 2,323,895, forward strand.
TTTATATCATAAACCACTATCGACAAAATTGCTGCCCTTCCGATTCTAATTAACTGCATTGGTTTAAATATAGGTGTTGCCACCTGATGTTGTGGATATCATTGGGTATAGATCTCAATATCTTACTGTTGAACCACCCCGTGGTCGTCAGATTTGGAGGATGTCTATCCAAGATGGGCTGCAAACTCTCACTACACCTTGGTACCAATTCCTAAAGGACAACAACTTGATGGCTCGAGATGAGGTTATCTTTTATTACCAACCAAACCAAGGTGTATGGGAAATCATCCTGAGGAAGGAGATCGGATGGAATGAAGACGAGTCCACCTAAATAAGAGAGAAAACAGTTATAACAGTGTTTTGTTACTTTGGTTGTCCCTTAGAAAAACTTATATGTTTTTTTGCTTTCAAATGGCTTGGGTTATTAGACAATATTATATTTGTTGTTCCACTTGATTCAGTATATGGTATAAACATATTTCTTATTCACCTGTTCAATTGCTTGGTTTTTGTAATGTTTAATTTCAATTCAGTTATTATTATTATATTGTTGCATAAAATATTATCTACCAAGCGACTGAATCAATTATATATACTTGGCCTATGACAAAATACAAAAAATGTTAATGCTCACCAATCCTATAATTATTAACCAATGGTTCTCAGCATTTATTAATAATTAAAATCTCATACTTAAGTTATCCCAGGCATCCACAAATTATTAATCATATGTACAACAATAACAAGGATGTCGTAAATATATATTCCTTCATTTGTGTATTTTTTAAAATAATAAATAATTATTATATTGTCACTAATCTCATTACCCGCAAACACATTTAATGTGTGCAGGTAATAAAGCGTATAATGCTAGTCTTCTGTCCTTTATTTACGGCTATTTTTTGGGATGTCACGTTCTATGCATTTAATGAACCAAATTTAGATACAGCTTTACTAGGAAGAGTGACTTACCTTGATTGATTAGGTGGTTTTACCCAGTGTATAATCAATCACTTGTGTAGTAAGTAAACTTAACCGATATAGCACCCAAAGTTACTTCCCTCATTCCAGGGCCTTTGTCAATTTTCCATCGATGTCAATCAATATCAATATTAATGCAATCGAAACTATTATTCAAAAACTTTTTATCTTTTTGATTCGTTTGCCAATGCACCATTTATTTTCAAATATTTTGTTTCCTCCCTCATCAAACATTGAATTTATTCAACTTCAAAAAGAAGGACGATGATGATAAATGCTCAGGCATGAGAGAAATTGCAAAACTAGCGTTTTACAGCCACAGACGATTGGCACAACACCAAACCATCAAGTATGAAATTTAATGCGTGTTTTACAATAGACTTTTGTATTCTTTTATGCTATTGTGCTTTTTGAATTGAAAACACATATGTCTTCACTGGCGCATCAAAATAACTGTCATATTGGTATCATTTCTTTTTTCCCAACTACAGTTACTTATATTGTACGCTTTAACATTAAATTTTCATGGTCTTTGGCAATTATAAACCATTTGTTACAGAAATCAAACTTCAAATGGACAACTATTTTGGACGAAGAAAGCATAGGAAAATTATTTTGCAACAAAAAAGACAATGTACAATCACTAATGGTAATAATCAATACAAAATTCTAATTCATTTATACATTTTTGAGATTAATATTATACTTACGAACACTATTATTATAGTCAACTTTCAATATACCTCACAGTGTAGCCCAACCTTTAACGATTATAACCCTACAACAAGCTCCCAATCTACACCATCGACAAACATTACTTTATCTATGAATCGATGTCGACATCATTCGACTGACCATACAATCAATGTTTCGTTGATCCAGAGGAATTTGATGTCATCTTATGACAATAAAAAAAATGAAGCAACCCCTTCTACATCCACATTCCAACCCAATGATTATCGTTCCAATATCACACACTGTGACATTCATATAGGTAATTTTTATTGTAATGTTATTCTTACATATCTACATGGACACATTTGAATTTTTATTACATCATTTTCTAATCTTATTCTACAGTCAAGTTATATATATGACGCCATCATGTCTGTTTATGCAGATAAAAATCACACACCATCTAACACCACACAGGAAGATCAATTTGTAATTCATGACCTCTCAGATTGCACTGATGACGATGTGAACATGACACAAGAAAACATGGATATAGGTAATTATCCATTATTTATATTGTGCTTCTTGCATCATTAAATAATTGAATAAAATGCTTTCAGCTCATATTTTATACCAAATTAATATATATAGATTACTCATTCAACGACCCAACAATAGATGATCTTGATGATTATGATGGTCAGAGCATTCTAGCCACATCATCTGAATATCAAAATACAGGTTTTCCCTCACATCTTTGAAATGCATTCTTCTATCTTCGATGTATAAAATTATTGATAATTAATTTATAGGTAGTGCTTACATTGATATTAGAGATCCTGTATGGGAATGCCAACATTGTAAAGCTATGATGTGGTATGATGAGAGGATAAATAAAGACAAACAAAGCAGGAAACCAAGGTTTTCATTATGTTGTTCTGATGGAAAAATACAATTGCCTCTGTTGCAATAGCCACCCCATCCATTGAATTACTTACTTTTCAATGACCACAATCCTACAACTAAGAACTTTCAGCAAAACATACGTTCGTATAATCTAATGTTTGCATTCACATCACCCGGTATCAAAATTGACACATCCTATAACACTGGAAGGGGACCTCCAACTTTCCGTATACATGGCCAAACACATCATCTTATTGGAAGCCTCCTCCATATGCCTAATAACCCACCCAAGTTTGCACAACTATATATTTATGATACAGACAATGAGATCAACAATGGACTTTCACAGAACCCGTCAGTATTTATACTTATCTTACACCTTTTAAAAATTTCATTTTCAAATGTCTGCCAATTGTCGTCTGAATAATTTTAAATTTACAGCATACATCATATGCTTAATGAAGACATTACCATTGGAATAAAAAATATGCCTGATGATCACAATCATTATGCCCAGAAGTTTAGGATGGCAAGGGACAAATTGCAATCTGCTACAGTTCCTAACCTCAAACTAAAATTGATTAGTCAAAGACAAATAGATGGAAGATTATATAACTTACCAACTACTACCGAAGTTGTTGCTTTGATTTTTGGTGACGATCACACAACTGATAAAAGAGATATCATAATAGAAAAATAATCTGGACTTCTGAAGAGAATACATGAACTTCATCCTGCATATTTGCCTTTGCAATATCCCCTTTTATACCCAAAAGGAGAAGATGGTTACAGAGAAGATACACCTCATAAAGATCATGCCAATATACATACCGCAAAGAGAAAAAAAGTTACACTACGAGAATATTTTTGTTACAGGCTACAGTCAAGAACCAATGAAGCTCAAACTATACTTCATTCGAGAAGATTGTTTCAGCAATGGATTGTTGATGGATATTGTATGATTGAGTCTAAAAAAATAAACTATGTTAGGCAAAATCAACAACAACTCAGGGTTGACAAATACATTAATTTAATTACCTCTAATGATCATCCTGAAACACTTGGTAGGGATAAAGGAAAGAGAATCATACTGCCAAGTAGTTTTGTTGGTGGTGAGAGGTATATGGAGCAACTTTATTTTGATGGGATGACAATTTGTGGACATCTTGGATTTCCAGACTTATTCTTAACATTAACATGTAATCCAACATGGCTAGAAGTACAATGCAAAGTCACACAATCTAATCTCACCCCTCATAATTGCCCTGATATTATCACACAAGTTTTCAAAATAAAACTCACTCAATTAATGAATGATCTAAAACATGGCAATATCTTTGGTAACATTATTGGATGTAAGTAATTAAAAAATCTATCACTTTTCTCCTACTTTGTAAATTTTAGTTAATATACACTATTAATGTTTATAGTATCACTAATCTAACTTTATTGCAGTTATTTATACAATTGAGTGGCAAAAAAGAGGATTGCCTCATGCTTACATTTTAGTCTTTCTACACCCTTCAAACAAATACCCAAATCCAAACTATATTGATCGCATCATTTCAGCAGAAATACCAAACAAACACAATCATCCAAAATTATTTGAAATAGTCTCCCGCCATATGATTCATGGACCCTGTGGTTTTGCAAATAAAAGATCACCATGTATGGTCAATGGGAAGTGTATTAGATATTTTCCTAAAAAATTCCATGAATCAACAATTGTTGACCAGGATGGATTTCCAGTTTATAGGAGAAGAAATGATGGGCGTACAGTGCTAAAGAATGGTATTGAACTTGATAATCGATTTGTTGTGCCATACAATCCACAATTGTTATTGAAATATAAAACACACTTAAATGTGGAATGGTGCAATCAAAGCACATCAATCAAATACCTGTTCAAATACATCAACAAAGGTTATGACCATATAACAACCACACTTCTTAATGATCGAACCCCGAATGGTGCACACTCTCAAGTCCAAGATGAAGTTAAACAATATCTTGATTGCAGGCATGCTTTTATTCTCACCTCATTAAAATAACAACATTATTGCGCATAACTCTATTTGTTATAATATTTAGCTTAAACTGTACTTCATCGGACTGTGTCTTCAACAATATACACCATTCTGCTTGATTCACTAGGTATGTGTCTCCCCCAAAAGCATGTTGGAAAATTTTAGCATTCCCAATGCACGGACGTTCCCCGACAGTGGAACAACTATATTTCCACCTTGAAAATCAACAACCAATTTACTGGACAAATAATCAACAAATTGGTGAAGTTCTATCAAAAAACACAATCAAAGAATCCATGTTCGCAGCCTGGATGCATTCTAACAAAATATGCCCTTATGGACGAGATCTTACTTATCATCAATATATATCAAGATTTGTTTGTGTTGCACACAAAAGATGTTGGAAACCAAGAAAATAAGGAAATACAATAGGCAGGCTTATATGGGTCCAACCTTCAGCTGACGAATTGTTTTACCTCATAATGATGCTTTCCTCTGCCAAAGGTGCATAGTCTTACAGAGACATTAGAACAGTCAATGATGTGGTGTATGGTACATTTAGGGAAGCATGTTTTGCAAAAGACTTTCTAGGTAGTGATCAAGAATTTATTGGTGCTTTATGAGAAGCTAATAGTTGGGGCACTGCACACTACCTCAGAAAATTATTTGTCAAGCTTTTATTTATGAACACCATGGACAAACCAGAATATGTTTGGCAACAAACATGGCAATGGATGGCAGATGATATTAAATTCAATCATAGAAAACAAGGTAATTCTATGTGTACTAAATAAGAACTTATTACCCATAATTATAATGTTTATTACGATAATAATCACAAGTATTCAGCTTATTGAAAAGGAAACAATCCAATTATGCTTGACTAAAATTGAAAATATGCTACAAGCCAACAGAAAAAGCCTACGAGATTTTCCTTCCATGCCATACCCAATAGGATATGCACCCAACCAACACCATAATAAACTCATCCACAATGAAATGGCATATGACAAACAAATACTGGCGGCAGAATTCAACAGATCTTACCATTTGTTGATAGGTATATACAAATTTTTACACTTTTTATTTGGACCCTCCTTAATCACAACAATGCATATTACTAATTCTTAATATGTCAATATGTAAATCCAGACGAGCAAAAATCTATTATTGATACCATTATCCGTGTCGTTGACACTCAATCAGCAGGAGTTTACTTCCTCTATGGATATGATGGAACTGGCAAGACATTTATCTGGACAACATTATCATTTGCTATACGCTCCAATGGTGGTATTGTTTGTACAGTTGCTTCAAGTGGAATTGCTTCAGTACTATTTCCTAGTGGTAGAACAACACATTCCAAATTTTCTATACTAGTGCCTGCAACACAGAATTCAACATGCAATATTCATCAAAGCAGCGACTTAGCTAAATTATTGAAGGTTACAAAACTAATAGTCTGGGATGAAGCTCCAATGTGTCACAAGTTCACTTTTGAGGCACTTGATAAAAGCCTTAAAGAAATCATGCACAACAACATGCCTTTTGGAGGAAAAGTTGTAGTTTTTTGTGGTGATTTCCATCAAATACTACCTATTGTTCCAAAAGGTAATCGCTCGGATATTGTCCATGCAACTATAAATACATCATACATTTGGGATCATTGCTAGATTCTTAGATTGACAAAAAACATGAGGGTTCTATCAAGTGCTTCTGGGCAGCCCAACAATCAAGAGCTCAAACAATTTTCTGATTGACTATTGGACATAGGTGATGGCAAAGTTGGACAAGCTAATGATAGATTTTCTGAAATCACCCTCCCAGATGAGTTCCTTATAAAAGACTATACTGATCCTGTCCAGGCTATTGTTGAAGCAACATATCCCAACTTGATACATAACTATAGCAATACAGATTACTTGCAAAAAAGAGTTGTTCTTGCCTCTAAAAAAGATATTGTTGACAAAATAAATGATTATGTCTTATCACTGATACCCAATGATGAAAAGGAGTATTGTAGCGCAGATAGTGTTGATAAATCAGATGAACTACTCAATCCTGCTTTCGGATTATTGACACCTGAATTTCTGAATTCATTGCAAACATCAGGCATACCTAATCATAAATTAAAAATTAAGGTTGGTACTCCAATCATGTTGATACGGAATTTGGACCAAGCTGATGGATTGTGCAATGGAACTAGGCTTATTATCACCAGACTTGGTTCTAATGTAGTTGAGTCAGAAGTCATTACTGGACCTAATACAGGAAATAGAATATACATACCTAGAATGAATATGTCTCCATCTGATTCTCCATGGCCATTCAAACTTATTAGGAGGCAATTTCCATTTATAGTTTCTTATGCTATGACTATAAACAAGTCTCAGGGTCAATCATTGGAACATGTAGGATTGTATTTGCCACACCGAGTTTTTAGCCATGGTCAACTATATGTTGCCCTTTCAAGAGTTAAGAGCAAAAAAAGACTACATATTCTTATTCATGACAATCAAGGTATTCCAAAAAATCTTACCACTAATGTTGTTTACAAAGAAGTGTTTGCCAATTTATAAACAAGTATGCTTCCATCCTACAGCCTCGCCTTGCAATGTCCCTGACTTTACTTTACCCTGCAATTAAAAAACGTTGCATTTATGTATTGTTCAAATATTACGTCAATATTCATCCCTATTATTACAACAACATCTAACTCAACATTGTATATTCCAGCTTTTCCATTCTCAAATCAGAGTTAGACCCCATGCTTAATAAATGCACTGCACAATTGTTGTTGTTGTATTTCCCTATGGTGCATTCTAATCATGGTACATACCCTACTAGATGTAATCATTATCATTCATTCATACTCACTAATTTAAATATGGGGAAACGTAAAAAAAATCATTCAAAGCACTCTTCACGTCTATCAGGTGTAACTGTTCGCAACTCTTCTCTGCACCAACCTTCCAAGAGTCTCCATTTAATTGGTGGTTTTAAAGAAGTAACCGCTCTACCAGTTACAAACCCAAAAAATACATACATACATACATACATACATACATACATATATATATACTACATCGCCTTTTAAACTCCTTCGTGTAACCTATCTTACGTAAACATACAAACATGAGCACTTCCAGATCCCACTCAACTGTTGTAACTTTTTTCTAGTGATTTCTCCTACTCATCTTTGTTATTTCTATTTTCCTCTTTTTGCTTGGTTGCTTACTATTTTTATTTCTTTCCTGTAGCGTTCATCTGATTGCTTAGCCACCATCAAATTTACTGCACCATTACGTGTTCAGAAGGTCAGGTTTCATAGCCATAAACATGATTCACTTAACATCATTCTCATTTTTTTATCACCTACTTCGGTTGACATCTTTTGGATGCAGAACCTTCTGGAAGTCCATTGTCTTTTCATAGGCAATGGATGTACAGATACCCAAAGCATGTTTTATTCCACTATGATGGAAACAAACATTTCATTCGAGTGAGGACGTATGGTAGCAAATGTTTATTTGCCGATGGCCTAAAGGAATTCAGAAGAGCACACGATCTAAATGAGAGTGTCATTCTTCATTTTGTTGCTTTTGACAAAAATACTACTTTCTCCATTGATGTCATCAGACCTATACACAGGCAGGTGCGTGTAAAGCCCGTTATATCAACCAAGAGACATATTTTTACAACTGATGTCACAAAGGAGATGATACAACATAGGCTCCCTTTAAGTGTTCATACAGTTTCTTCCAGCAGCAGCTTCGAAATTTGTCTATGGTTCCAAAAAATTTATTACCCTTCAGCGGGGACTGGCAAAACGCACCCAGTGGCACGTCACCATCCTGTAGAAGCAAAGCTTCATGATGAATCAAGATTGATTCAAAGATGTTTTGATGATAACAAAGATGATGACAAAGGTGATGACAAAAAGCTCAAAGGTCAATCAAAGAATGAGTTCAAGATGTTCAAGATAGAATCAAGAACACTTAAAGATTCAAGAGGAAAGTTGAAGAACACTTCAAGATTCAAGAGGAAAGTTGATTTCAAGAATCAAGAATCAAGATTCAAGGATCAAGCTTTCAAGAATCAAGATCAAGATTCAAGAATCAAGAGAAGGCTTAATCAAGATAAGTATGAAAAGGTTTTTTCAAAAACTGAGTAGCACATGGATTTTTCTCAAAACATGTTTACCAAAGAGTTTTTACTCTGGTAATCGATTACCAGATTATTGTAATCGATTACTAGTAGCAAAATGGATTTGAAAAAGTTTTCAAATGAATTTACAACGTTCCAATTGATTTCAAAAAAGCTGTAATCGATTACAATGTTATGGTAATCGATTACCAGTGCCTTTGAACGTTGAAATTCAAATTCAAATGTGAAGAGTCACATCCTTTCACATAAAAGCTTTGTGTAATTGATTACACTGATTTGGTAATCGATTACTAGTGATTGTTTCTGAGTAAATCAAAAGATGTAACTCTTCAAATGGTTTTTGACTTTTTCAAATTGGTTTTGAGTTTTTCTAAAAGTCATAACTCTTCTAAATGGTTCTCTTGACCAGGCATGAAGAGTTTATAAAAGCAAGGCTTTGTTTTGCATTTTAAAATCAATTTTTCTATCAATCCAATCAATTCATTACAATCCTTTGCAAGCCTTGAATCTCTTTGAACTTCTTCTTCTTCTTTGCGCCAAAAGCTTTCCAAAGTTTTCTGGTTTTCTAAACCTTGAAAACTTGTGCTATTCATTCTTTTCATCTCTTCTCCCTTTGCCAAAAAGAATTCGCCAAGGACTAACCGCTTGAATTCTTTTTGTGTCTCTCTTCTCCCTTTTCCAAAAGAAAGAAGGACTAATCGTCTGAATTCTTTTGTGTCTCCCTTCTCCCTTGTCAAAGAATTCAAAACGACACAGTCTGAGAATTCTTTTGATTCTTCCCATTCCCTTATTCAAAAGTGTTCAAAGGACTAACCGCCTGAGAATTCTTTTGTATCCCCATTCACAAAGTATCAAACGTTTAACCGCCTAAGATCTTTGTCTTAACACATTGGAGGATACATCCTTTGTGGTACAAGTAGAGGGTACATCTACTTGGGTTTGACTGAGAACAAGAGAGGGTACATCTCTTGTGGATCAGTTCTAGTGGAGGGTACATCCACTAGGGTTTCAAAGAGAACAAGGGAGGGTACATCCCTTGTGGATCTTTGCTTGTAAAAGGATTTTTACCAGGTTGAAAGAAATCTCAAGGACCGCAGGTCGCTTGGGGACTGGATGTAGGCACGGGTTGTTGCCGAACCAGTATAAAAACTCTTGTGTGTTTGTCTCCTTCTTCCCTACTCTTTTACTTTCCGCTGTGCATTTTAATTTCCGCTTTTACTTTTGGTTAAGTTTCTCTTCTACTCCTTATTCTATTAACAACATAAGTAAAAGCCTTAGAAGAGTAAATTTTTTATTAGTAAAGGTTTAGGAATAATTAATTCAACCCCCCCCCCCTTCTTAATTATTCTGAGGCCACTCGATCCAACACATCCATGATGGTGTGTCATCAATTTCTAACCCATGGTTCCACTACCGTCATGAAAAAAAATTGATGCCCAGAGATGAGGTTGTCTTCTACTTCCGATTTGATGGCCATGCATGGGAACTTTTGATCGGGAAAGATATCGAACGAGACGACGAGGACATCCACCTTGACAATTGACTTTTCTTCAATGAACAAATTTATTTTATATTTTTTAACAAACAAACTTAAATACCTTACAATATTGAACAATCTTTTCCTTTGTTATCATCCAACAACGTTAATATTTTTATCCCTCTCACAATATCATTTTTAAACCCGCACTGCCTGCCACGTTATTTGCATGGAATCATGATAACACCATTTGACATGCGTATCCAACAATATATTAACTACCTCCTTACATAATTTACAATTTGTTCTTAATAAGCATATGATATATCCTCTGTCGTAATTACAATCACCAATTTTGCCAACAAATTTACATTTTTTATTTTCTTTTCTTCACAGTCAATCCTTTAAAAAAACTATCTACACAACATTTATACCACTTACAGTAAGAGGTCAGCCCGGGCGTCCGCACGGGCCTCACACTAGTTTGTAATTATGGTAAGGTTTAATTGTAATTTTTTCGTGGTTGCTCCCTATAATTTTAAAAAAATTATTTTTGCTTCTTACCGTCAAGTTCCGTCAAATGATAATAACTCAAAAATATCTTATATTGGTTAAAGTGTTGATGTTTACAAAAATATTTTTTTAGGGAATTTACAAAAATATTCTCAAGTATTGAAACTATTAAATATACACATTTGATATACATTTACATTGGTCTATACCTAACCGACATCAATATTCTGATTCACAAAAAAATGAACACATTCTAGAATGATAAATTGATTATTTGCTAATAAAATTTATAAATTGGTACCTTTTTTATACAACTTCGTACATAATGAATTACATTAAATTTTCTGAAATACTTCTTTGTTTTTGTAATCTTAAAATGTTAAATGATAAAATAATTCTATTATTTTACAACTATTAATTATAACTGAATTTTATTTTACTATTTATAATGTATTAAAATTTAAAAACAATATTTTGTATAAAGATGGGTTATTTTACTCACCCCTTGAAGTACATAGTAATTCACGCATTCTTCGTTTATTATTCATCTTCTTCATTTAGTGTGTCAATAATATTTTTTTTTGTTTCTTCTTTTCTCTCAATCCTATATGATATTCTAATTTTCTATTTTAATTTGAGAGAGACGGTTTATAAAATTTTAGGAAAAGAGAATTATCTATTCTTATATAATTACAAGAGTATATGATTTAAGATTGGGTCAAGTGAAATATATTTTCAATAGATTTGGTTAATTAAATCTTTCTTTATCTTTTTCTATTCTATTATCTATATTTTTCTAATTATTAACATAATCTAATATTTTATTTTCTTTCAATATATGTTAAGATAAAACATGATAATACTTAAATTATTCTCAAGGATCACAAATTCAAATGTAACAAATATCTTATAAAAATTATATATACAATACTATACTATTACTATAATAATTATTTTTACATTAATAATATTTTTTTAACTCTTTTAATTAGAATATGGAGCTCTTGTGCTTTCTTTTATAATTATAAATTTATCTCAACAGTTTTATATCAATCACCTAATCTTTTTTATTGATAAAATAATTATTTAACTTGATTAATTTTAAATAAAATGATTAAAACAGACATACATTTTTTTATTCAATTATCTTAACGATATTTAATATATCATAATACAAGCATTCCATATATATATATATATATATATATATAATCATTTTAATTCAAACAAATTCTTACAATAATAATTTTTAATCTAAAACTAATAAAAATTATTATATTAAAATTTTAAGATATTATATTTCTCTTTTCCTTAGAGAATTTTGTCCTCGAACCTTACTCTACACCTAACAAATCTTAACATAAATAAAAAGTACACATACCCATTTGATAACTCGATGCACCATCATATTGGGATTTATCTAATTCAATCTTTAAGGCAACATACAAATAACAACCATTGATTTAAACATATTTGCACAATGCACAATTCAAGATCTAGAAAGTAGAAACAAGTTTTGGCAACATCTTTTTATTCCATTACAATGCATTTATATCATAGGGTGATAAACAAAGTAAGATATAACATTAAGGTTACAATTATGTTTTTAATGCTTATAAAGTTGAACTACATTTACTAATTCATACAATGCAACCACAAAAATGTAAATATTAGAATTCTTTAGATGAATAAACAATTAAGTCAGTATGATATATAATAACTAAAATAGTCATTTCAACACCAATAATAACAACTTAGTTAGGAAATTCTAAATTTCAACATATGAAATCAAATATACTATGATAATTAAGAGCCAAATTTCAAAACATCAATTATCATGAATCATTTTAGGCATAATTATTATTTGTTCAAATAATAATAACATGAATAAAACATTAATAAGGTGTGTTTCCATCATTTTTTTTATACTTATATGTTTATGAAATTTCCAAACACATTTCAAAGTGACAATACACATATACGAAGACAAAACAAAATTTTCAAACTCAAGTGATTTTCATGTACTCAAATATAGTCAAACTAAAAAAGGTAGAAGTTATTAAAGTCACTTTATTTTAATTTTTTTAAGGTCTAAACATTTCATCCATAGCATGTTATCATAAGGAACTATGAGAATAATACTCAAAACCAACATATAATCACTATAATCACGAGCTCAAAAGGTGCATACTTTGCATGGTCACATAAACACTCATAATTGATAAACATATAATTAAAAATGATTCTTGGACATAATTCAAGGCGAGTAAAGTTATTCATCTAGAAGTCAATTAGTCATGAAATAACACACTTCACATCATCATGCTGACACTCCAAAAGTCAAGGAAGAACTAGAAGTCATGCATTAGAATGCAAAGAATTCATAAGTAACTAGTCATAGGATCTAACACCAAAAGCTTAGCGGTTAGTTGTGAATCAATACTTCTTGGTTATCCTTCATTATACAATGATCCTACCAGTATCTTAATATCTTCTTTAGGACTCCCCTCCTTAAAAGTAATGATCTTATTCTTTACAACACTAGACTATCAACATATAGTGCATAATTCCCTTACACCGAAGGTTATAACTCTTGACCTACAATTTACTCTTTCTTAAACAATCTCTATAGAAATTACCATTACTTTTAACTTGCCTCAGTCCAAGCCTAAAACAACAAAAGGCATGTTTGGTTCATATTCTCTAGTTCCTTTAATCTTCCTTAAGCTTTGTTAGCTCTAGAGGTATTACTTTAGAAATTCCATTAACATTTATGTTAACTAACAATAAGAATAATTATCCTTGATCCATTCAACTAACCATGTGCAACAAAGTAAATAACTACATTACGGCATAATACAAAGAAATTATTATGAATTTATTTATTAACAAATGTTCACAATATCTCTCAAACATATGCAACTATACTACTTGTTAAATAAAAATTATATCAGTCCTCTATTTGATTTACATATACTATAGAGACAAGAATCATGGTCAACAATTTTTTTCCAGCATTATAAACAATCAAAGGTATGTTCAATCAATAATTAAATCATAGTCAACAACACATGACAAGCTTTGCACAATAGAAAACACTACAAAAAAGTAATAAATGCATCAATTTTTATTCCTCGTAAGAGTAACAACAATCATGGCAATTCAAAGATATGAAATGTTAGATTTTCACACAATCATTGTGCACAAAGGCAATCAAACAGTTAACAAACACAAATTCGTACATAGTTGAACCAAAATGTAAACCATTAAGCTTCTCTTGGAGAGAGAATGAGTGAGGAAGGGTTTATGGAGATGGAATCAATCGATTATGCCACTTTCTACGACCACAACTATGTTGGCCACCCTTGCACACATGGGGACCTTCAACAATAAGGAATCGTGCAAGATTGGCCTCATTGGTGTTGTGGACTAATGTATGGAAGACAATAGTGACGCCAAGTGAAACTACAATGGCCTCGACAACAAACTCGTTGGTGGCCATGGTAGACTCTTTTACATGTATGATAAGGAGCTTGAGCTCTTTAGATGCACACACCTATGGAGGATGCATTGTTGGGATGTGCTACTTCCGTGAAGGCGAGGAGCTTTGAGAAATCAACCCTAATGCCGCTGCAGAGCAAGATAACCACGAGGATGGAAGTGCCGAGGGAGTTGACAATGACACGAATAGAGTTATGGGAGACAACAAGAATGATGTGGAAGCGTTTACGGAGAAGGTTGATGATTATGATGATGCCAAGACTCCTTCAACGAGATCTCTTCCGCCTACAACTAATGTTTCACTAGAGCATGCGTTGCGGGTGTGGGAGTCATTGTTGAGAATGGGTTGTGAGTAAAAGTTTGGTGGTGGATTGCAACAATGATTTTTTGGTGGTGGAAATTGTTGGTAAATATTTGTGTTTTAATTTAAAATTTAAAAATATATATTAATTCTATTTTATAAAATAAAATATTTATTTTATATTTTCTTGAGATTTTGTTTTAATGAGTCAACTAGTTTGTTACGCTTGTTGTGACAACTGTAGGTTGGTTTCCAACAGTCATATTTTCTTGTTGCATAAATGCCTATATATATCTCTTTTCCTCTTTTCTAAAAAAGGACAACATTGACAGAGAGCTACAGTTTCATTCCTTTCTCCCTAAAATTTTCTATTTCTTCTCTTATAAAAAAAACTTATTTATTGAGAGTAAGAGCATTGGTGTTCATAAGGTACGGGGATCCTTTCGCTGCACACGATCGGAACCAACGGGTTGTCGTATCTTGGGAGAGGAGCACAATCAGAATTTCTTACCCGTGCAGTGGGGGCATTTTCTCTCTAAGGATAGCGTTTACGCGCTTTAACCTAGACTATTTAATTTTTTCCCTTGATTTAATTTTTCCTTGTGCTTATTGTATGTTATAATGCATTATTCATGTGTTGTCAATTAAATTTATTTTGCTATTATTATTTTGTTATTTAATTAAAGACTTTGCATTTTCTTCTTTTTTATTTTCTCATTTTTTATTTTATTTTCTAACAGTCTTAGAGAGAAAAATTATTTCACTTTCTTCTTGCATAGCCTTTTATGCCGTAGCATTCTATCTTATCAAAATGTTTATCATGAATATGATTTTGTCCTTTTCTAATTAGCCTAAAAAAATTACGGGTGAAAACGCAATGCATTATGGAGAAAAAGAGAACCAAATCTAAAATATCTTAAAGTGTGGGAGTGTTTAGTAAAGGTTAATATCCCTATTAATAAGAAAAGGAAAATTGAAAAAAAAATGTTAATTGTATTTTGTTGGATATTTTTTACATAATACTACTTATAGATTCTTAGTTGTTAATTCGGAAGTGACTGAAATTTCTAATGTTACTATTATGCTATCTAGAGATGCCACTTTCTTTGAAAATCTTTTTCCTTAAAAAATAAATCGTTAAATCTTTATATGGTTTGAAACAAGCTCCAAAGCAATGACACAAAAGTTTGATTAAGTTATTCTTTTGTATGATTTTCAAATCAATAATAGTGATAAATGTGTGTATATGAAACAATTTGATGATAATGAATGTGTCATTTTATGTTTGTATGTGGATGACATATTGATATTTGGTAGTAATATGCAATTCATAAATGATGTGAAGTCTTTCTTGTCTAGAAATTTTGATATGAAGGACCTTGGTCCTGTAGATGTGATTTTGGGTATTAAGCTTATAAAGAAAAATGATGGGATGGTTTTAACCCAGTCACACTATGTTGAAAAGCTATTGAAGAAGTTTAATTATTTTGATGTGAAACCTATTTCTACTCCTTGTGACTCATCCATCAAGTTAAAGAAAAATTTGAGTAAATGAATTTTTTCACATAAATTCTCAAAGTATCAGTTCTTTGTTGCATTCGACAAACTTCTCTAGGTCTATCTGGTATTGCACATGCAGTTGGTAGATTGGAAAGTAATTGAGGGATTTAGTGATACAAAATTGAAGTTCTTATTTTGATGAAATAAAATTGACAAGTGGTTATGTCTTTGCTTTAGCTGGTTGTACAGTATCATGAAAATCTACTAGACAAATTATTATTTCACATGAAAGAAAAAATTATTGCTTTAAATACTGCTACAAGTGAAGCTGAATTTCTTAAAAATGTATTATGCAATTTTTCATTGTTGAATAAACATATACCTCCAATTCCAATGCATTGTGATAGTCAAATTGCTATATCTAAAGTGACTAGCAAAATTTTAATGGAAAAAGAAGACACTTAAGAGTGAGACATAAGTCTATAAGAAATTTGATTTCTCATGGTGTCATTTCTCTTGACTTAGTCAAGTCAGAAAATAACATTGTGGATCCGCTTACAAAAGGGTTGACGTGTCAACAAGTACTTGAGTCGTTGAGGGGAATGAGACTAAAGCCCATTATTTACTTACAACCATGGACACCCGTCTCCGTGTGATTGGTGATCCCATGAATGGAGTTCAACAAATAACAACGAAATTGTTTGTTGACTAAAATACACCAAAATGAAATTTGGCGGAGCTGTTCCATTTCTCATTCCTATGACGAGGTGTATTATAAATTGTAGCAATATTAAGGTTGAGGTATTTATATATGTGTATTTTTGGTAAAAAAAATACCTCTTAATGAATCTAATGACAATTATTGTAGGGGAGGGGGTCACAACCCACTCTTTGAGGATTCACCTAGTGAGTGTGGTGGTGGGGCCGCCATTGTGAGATATGGGCTAATCTCTATGTGACACTCATGAAAAAAGATACAAGCGCAAGGTCATGTAACGTGCTACCACTGATTAGAACCTAATTGAATGCCAATATTATAGGGGTTGTGTACTAAAGTCTGGTTAAAGAATATGTAATTCAAGATAATTAAGTCACTACATATTTCTCTGGTGGAAGTTCATAAACACTAGGTATAAGGCTCAAACTCGGAAGGTTCCTTATACCGAAATACAATATCACATGCTCTTTCTCTTATGTTTCTATACAAATTATCTTTTAGAAAATATATTTTAAAATTTTAAATTATGTGGGGGAATGTTGGTAAATATTTGTGTTTTAATTTAAAATTTATAAATATATATTAATTCTATTTTATAAAATAAAATATTTATTTTAGATTTTCTTGAGATTTTGTTTTAATGAGTCAACTAGTTTGTTATGTTTGTTGTGATAATTGTGGGTTGGTTTCCAACGGTCATATTTTGTTGTTGCATAAAAGCCTATATATATATATATATATATATATATATATATATATATATATATATATATATATATATATATATATATATCTTTCCTCTTTTCTAAAAAATGACAACATTGACATAGCTACAATCTCATTCCTTTCTCCCTAAAATTTTCTATTTCTTCTCTTATAAAAAACATATTTCTTAAGAGTAAGAGCATTGATGTTCATAAGATTCGGGGATCCTTTCGCCGCACATGATCGGAACCAACGGGTTGTCATATCTTGGGAGAGGAGCGCAATTAGAATTTTTTACCCGTGCAGTGGGGGCGTTTTCTCTCTAAGGATAACATTTACACCTTCAACCCAGGCTATTTAATTCTTTCCCTTGATTTAATTTTTCCTTGTGCTTATTGTATGTTATAATGCATTATTCATGTGCTGTCAATTAAATTTATTTTGCTACTGTTATTTTTTTTATTTAATTAAAGGCTTTGCATTTTCTTCTTATTTATTTCTCATTTTTTATTTTATTTTCTAACAGAAATTATGGAGATGGTTGAGGTTTGAGAGGTGTACTAGAAGGGGAAGGAGCACCAAGATGGTTGTGGTGGCAGCGACAACAATTTGGGAGACGATGTGGTTGTGAGAGTGGATAACCGGTTGGGGATGGCATCGATCGTAATGACTAACTATTGATAGTTGGTGGTCATGGTGGATAGATCCTGGGTGAGGCAAAGAACTGTTAGAAAAATAAAATAAAAAATGAAAGAAATAAATAAGAAGAAAAATGCAAAGCCTTTAATTAAATAACAAAATAACAGTAGCAAAATAATTTTAATTGACACCACATAAATCAACAATGCACTATGTCATACAATAAGAACAAGGAAAAAATAAAGTAAGGGAAGAAAGATATAGCCTGAGTTGAAGCGCGTAAACGCTATCTTTAGAGAGAAAACGCCCCCACTGCACGGGTAGGAAATTCTGATTACGCTTCTCTCCCAAGATACGACAACCCGTTGGTTCCGATCGTGTGCAGTGAAAGGATCCCCGGACCTTATGAAGACCAATGCTCTTACTCTCAAGAAATAAGTTTTTATAAGAGAAGATATAGAAAATTTTAGAAAAAAAGGAATGATTGTAACTCTATTAGTGTTTCTTTTAGAGAGGAGGAAAGAGAGATATATAGGCATAGATTCCCTTATGCAACAACAAAATATGACCGTTGGAAATATGACCGTTGGATAACAACTTAGAGGTATCAAAACAAACTTAACAAACTATTGACTCATTAAAACAAAATCTTAAGAAAATTTAAAATAAATATTTTAAAATAGAATTAATATAAGTAATATATTTATAAATTTTAAATTATAACATAAATATTTACCAACAAGAACCACATCCTCTACATGCACAATGGCTGACTAATGGAAGTTGTGGTCAGCCATGGCAGGAGGTAAGAGACAAGTTGAACCAATTGTTAGGCACAAGAACATCCATTTATGGTGGTGGACTGTGTGTGGGAGGAGAGTAGGCTGATGAAAACACCATTGATATGTAAAAGGATAACTAATTCTATTTCTACTCCTAATTCTACAACTAAGAGAGGTAAAATGACATTTATGATATTCTTCATTGATAGAAGGATACAATGTATTTATAACAGACACACTCAAATCGATTCCTAACAAACTCTATTCTAGAACCTACTTAGATGAGATATTATCTATATTTATATACTATTATTAAAAGATAAATAAAAAGATATTAATACTAACAATGGGCCTAAAAGTGCACAACACTATTCATACTCTATTGGGCCTAAGATATGAAGATTATTCATAACATTAGCCCTTGAAGGGAGTTGCTACAACAGGGTGTTGCTAGGTGCACCCAACATTATTGCTGGTGCACCCAGCAATTTAAGTGAAGTGACAAAAATGTCCTTCACTTAAATTTTAAAAACCCTCCCTCCTTGCATAGTTTGTATGCTATCGCCAGTACTGTTTTTCTTCTTCCTTCCTCAAAGTGCTTCTTCTTCCTTCGTTGGTGTTCTAGTTTGTGTCATGTCGCCGTTGTTAGGTGCTTCCATTGCCGGATTTGAGGAACTGTCCACCACCACTATGCCGTTTCCGCCGTCGAGGTAAGCTTTTATGGTCTTTCGTTAATGGCGTTTGTGTCATTTGTGTTTCCTTAGACTACATATGGATTACATTATTCGTATGACTCATACGGATCAGATGATCCGTATGACTCATACGGATTATGTAATTCGTATTTTATTTTTTAAATTATTAAAAAATATATTAGATTTATTTTTTTAATATTAAAATTTTATTTTTATAAAAAGTATAATTTTGTTTTGTTTTTAAATAGGTTTTTTTTTGCATGAAATATAAATATATTATTTTCTTATTTGTTTGTAAATAGTTATTGTATATTATATAAATAAAAAATTGTTTATTTGCAATTATGTTTTTAAATAGTTATTTATTTTAATTCTAAATATATTCATTGTGTTTTTAAATAGTTTTTTTGGTATGAAATATAAATATATTGTTTTCTTATTTGTTTGTAAATAGTTATTGTATATTATATAAATAAAAAATTGTTTTTTTCAATTATGTTTTTAAATAGTTATTTCTTTTAATTCTAAATTTATTCATTTTGTTTTTTTTTTAAATTGTTTTTTATGAAATATAAATATATTATTTTCTTTTTTGTTTGTAAATAGTTATTGTTTATTTTATAAAAAAATTACTTTGAATTATCTAGTTAAATAGTAATTTTCTTTAATTGTAAATATATTAATTTTAATTTGTTTTTAAATACGTATTGTTTGTTGTTTTAATACGTAGTTTTCATTTTGTTTTGAAAAAGCTGCTTTTTTATTTTTAATTATAAATATATTTATAAATATTACATATTTTTATGTAAGTAATTAATTATAGTGTTTTTTCAAGTTGCTTTGTAATAAAGATGTTAATTCACTACATAAAAATAATTAAAAAAATTGAATATATATATATATATATATATATATATATATATATATATATATATATATGTATGTGTGTATATATATATATATATGTATGTATGTATGTATATATATATGAATGATTGTATTGTAATTAGTTTAAGTGTTATTTGAATTTTGACATAAATTTGTATGTATGTGCAAATTTGCAGATTATGGTTAGAACTAGAGGTTTAGGTCGAGCAGTTTCCATCTTTCAATAGGAGAGGTGGCCATCACCCGCGATGATGTGACATCTTTGTTTCATCAACCCATCATATGCGCATTCTAAAACATCAACGCTCTTTATGTCGACGAAACGATGTTGATGTTAGTGGAGTTACTTGAAGTCAATGGAGATGAAGCTAGAGCTGAGATAGTACAGTGTCATGGGGCACATGTACGCCTGTCATGGCTATGAGAGATTTATCATAGTAAATGTGAGGTTAGACATTGGACTGTAGCAGCTCGAGCTTATTTGTTGAATTTGTTAGGTTGCACTCTTTTTGCTAACAAGAGTACAACACACGTGCATGTGGTGTTCTTGGACGCCTTATGAGACCTTAGTTAGAGTGGAAGCTATGCATGGGGAGCTGCCGCCCTAGTGCATATGTACGATAATTTGAATGATGCTTGTAAGGGTGATGGGAGACAACTTGCTGAATATATCACACTATTACAGGGAATTGTCATTGATTGTTATTTAATTTTTAAAAATATTTTTTAATATGTTTATTTGAATTTTTTTTGTTCTGATCAAATTTGTGTAGCGTTGGATTTATGAGCATTTTCCATCTATTGTTAAGGCTTTTACAAACTCAGACTATGATGAAAGGTCACCACGTGCCTTCCGCTGGACATCTACGAAGACATTACTAGCATCGACGTATGGGAAGCGTCTAGATCGACTGACAACTGCTGATATTTGCTGGATGCCTTACGGTAACCACTATGCAGTTTGAGAGTTTGACCTCATTTCATGTTTTTCTGGACATATCCTATGGGGTCCCATTGTCATCATACACCGACCAGAGAGGGTGGCGTAGCAATTTGGATATGTTCAAACCATTCCTCCACGGTCTTCGGGTTCAAGGTTATCCTTCGAAGATATTGACAATGGATGGATGCATTTCTCTAAGTACCTTGCACCGGTGGGCCAGATTTGTGTTGTGCCTAGACAATGTGCATCGGACTACATCTATTGGTTCTACATGATTTCACATCAATTCATGACATTGACACAGCTTGGGGATCCACCCAGACATCCACCTATCATGCAAGATGAGACATATGTGGAACCGGATATGCCTGAGTTCCCGATGGCGACAACAGCTATAGAGGAAGCAGCTGCACATGCACCTTCTGATGTGGATCAGCCAAGACATGTAGTGGTAACATATATATTCATGTTAATTTTAATTTCATTTAATTTAATTATGCAATATGTTAATACCTTATCTGTTGTTGTCAATGTCATAGGAGGCTTGCCAAGCAATTGCAAAAAGGTTGGAGTGGTTGCTCAACCTAAGGATAGTGACTGAAGGCACAAAAGCACACGATGTCATGCAAGATTGCCTAAGGATCGCTAAGGGTGTCACTGTACAACGCAATGTATATGTGAGGTCGCGATGAAAGCGGTGCACGGATCACGCTTGAAGACATTTACAATTTTTTAGGAAAATTTTTACACTATGTTTATCATTTTATTGTATTTGACAACATTTTATATGATTTTTTTTATGTTACTATTGACAAACATAAATTATTTAACCCTAAAGCGTAACACTAAACCTTGATTTTCACATCACAGTTAACTCTAACAACGCACATATGACTAAACCCTAAGTTAAGGAGTAACCCTAAACAGTTAACTTTAACATAAGGTATAAGACATAATTACGTGAATTTCCAGTGAAACAATTATATATTAATGTAGTACATTACAATGTCATTGGTATCTAAATGTTCACTGTTCGCTTAAATCAACATAGTCTTTTTTGAACATCATCAAATTTCTGTACTGTTGCATTCTACTAATATATGGAGTTAGTCACTGTTTTGCCTGGGGATGACAATTCTTAGACCATAACAAAGCTAGAGGCGGTAGGGGACAACAATATCTTAAATAAACCTATTGCACATGAACAAACAATTTCAAGTTATGTTAACACAATTAATTTCATTAATTAAAAAATATGAAGACGATGAATGCACCTAAACAAAATGATTGCCAAATACGTGACCAATACATGTTACGCGATGCATAGTAGAATCTATTAGTGATTGACTTCTAAGCGGAAAAAATGTCATGCTTTGTTGCAGAGACAATGATACAAGGATAACATTATACCTTGATGCAATAACAAATCTCATGTCGATTATATCCATCCACTTATCCATAGTAACCTGCATGAACCAGCTATACAGATTACATTTATTTAAACTAAATAAAAAAAAACAAAACATAAATTACATCCCATGGATAATCCATCAACAAGTAGGGACTTCTTTAATTCCTCAAATCTGTCTATGCCACCAAAGAGGTTGATATATTCATCAGACCATTTGGCAAGTTCTTTAAGCAAATGATTACGCACCAACGACTATACGCTGATGAAGTTAATGTGTGGGAGTCACAATCATGAATTGGCCAAGTCATTAGTTGGACATCCATACGTTGGTCGATTGACTAAGGATAAGAAGACAATTATTGTTGATATGACAGGGTCAATGGTGAAACCAAGAAACATTCTACTAACGTTGAAGGAGAACAATGTCAATAGTTGTACAAAAATCAGACAAATATACAATACAAGAAGTACATATCATTCTTCCATTAGAGGAAGTGATATTGAAATGCAACATCTGGTGAAACTTCTTGAACGGGATCAATATATTCATTGGCATAGATTAAAGGATGAAGATGTTGTATGTGATATCTTCTGGTGTCACCCTGATACAGTGAAGTTATGCAATGCATGTAATTTGGTGTTTTTGATAGATAATACTTACAAAACAAACAGGTACAAACTCCTGTTACTTGACTTTGTTGGTGTGACACCAACAAGGATGACATTCTCTGCTAGTTTTGCATATTTGGAGGGTGAACGTGTAAATAATGTGGTATGAGCTCTAGAACAGTTTCGAGGTCTTTTTCTAAGACGTGATGCCCTCCCTGAAGTTATTGTGACCGACAAAGACCTAGCATTGATGAATGCAGTGAAAATTGTATTCCGTGAGTGTACTAACTTGTTGTGGAGGTTTCACATCGACAAGAATGTCAAGGCAAAATTTAAATCCCTAATTGGTAAAAAAAAATAAAAATGCATGGGAGTATGTCATGGAAGCTTGGGGGAGTTTGGTTGATTGTCGTTCCGAGCATTAGTTCGATGATTGTCTCAAGAAATTTGAAATTGCTTGTTCACCATGACCAATGTTTGTTGACTATGTTAGTGAAACATGGATAATTCCCCACAAGGAAAAATTTGTTAAAGCCTGGACGAATAAGGTGATGCACTTAGGAAACATAACAACAAACATGTATGAAGATGTTGATGTTTTTTATTAGGATTGATGAATTCATGGATTTTAATTATTGTATTTGTTTATTGTTTTTTGTGTATTTGAAATGTAAGGTTGAATCTGCTCATTGGGATTTAAAAAGACTATTACAAAATAGCCTTGGAGACCTATGTAGTGTTTAGGATGCCATGAACAACATGATCATATTGCAACATACTGAAATTAAGGCATCTTTTGAAACAAGTACACATATGGTTGGACATGTTTTTAAAGTTACCTTATACAAGAGGCTACTTGGCATGGTTTCAAGGTATGCTTTAAATCAGATTGCTACTGAGTATGAGCATGTACATTATGCTGGAAAAAATCCTTCTCATTGTGGATGTGTGATGAGAACTACTCACGATCTTCCATGTGCATGTGAGCTATCCAAATATGTTCTTGGTACCATCCCACTTGATTCAATCCATATGTCTTGGCGGAGGTTAAGTTTTTTAGACCAAGGGTTATCTGAGCCCTAAGTGGCCATAACGGAAAAGATGGAAACCATATCCAAGTGATTTGAGGAGCTTGATGTTTGTGGCAAAGTAACTAAAGAGTAAACTCTAGGAAATTGCCTACCCTCATCAAAACTCTATGTGTCCTCCTCCAGAAAAGATCAACACCAAAGGTGCACAAAAGAAATTGATGACCAAACACCAAAGATCAACAAAGCTTGATCCATCTTACTGGGAGTATGTTGATGATTTACATTCTGTGCAAAATATTATTTCTTCAGTCAAACATAGTGCATCATCTTCTGACCAGGCCATTCCAAGAAGGACTATGCCGATGTTGGATCAATTTCATGCATTAATTCATGATTTCATTGAAAACATTATGGATATCATGCAATTGCTGCGTTATTAGGTATGGGTGAAGATTCATGGTCATTGGTGTGCAACCATTTGCTTAAAGAACTTGCCAAATGATCTAATGAGTATGTCAACCTCTTTGGTGGCATTGACAGATTTGAGGAATTAAAGAGGTCCCTACTTGTTGATCGATTATCCATGGTATGTAATTTATGTTTTTTTTAGAATTAACTTTAAATAAATGCCATATGTGTACTTGGCTCATGCAGGTTACTATGGATAAGTGGATGGATATAACTGACATGAGTTATGTCATTGCATCAAGGTATAATGTAATCCTTGTATCATTGTCTCTGTAACAAAGCATGACGTTTTTTTCTCTTAGAAGTCAACCACCAACAAATTCTTCTATGTATCGCATAATATGTATTGGTCACGTCTTTGACAATCATTTTGTTCAGGTATATTCATCGTAATGGTATTTTGAAATTAATCAAAATAATTGTGTTATCATAACTTGAAATTGTTTGTGCATGTGTAACATGTTTATTTAAGAGACCGTTGTCTGTTACCACCTCTAGCTTTGTTATGATCTAGGAATTGTCATCCTCAGGCAAAGCAGTGGTCAACTCCATATATTAGTAGAATGCATTAGTACAGAAATTTGATGATGTTGAAAAGAAACTATGTTGATTTAAGCGAACAATGAACATTTTCATACCAATGACATCGTAATGTACTACATTAATATATAATTGTTTCATTGCATATTCACGTAATTATGTATTATACGTTACGTTAAAGTTAACTGTTTAGGGTTTAGTGTTACATGGTTGTCAGAGTTAACTATGACATCAATATTAGGATTTACTGATATGCTTTAGGGTTAAATAATTTTTCCTTGTTTCTTAACAATAACATTAATAGTAACATTAAGAAAATTCAAATGAGTTCGGTAAAACCAAAATGTTGTCAAATACAATAAAATTTTAAACATAATCTAAAATTTTTCCTAAAGAATTATAAATGTCTTCAAGCGTGATCCGTGCGCCGCCTTCGTCGCAACCTGACATAAACATTGCGCTTTATAGTGACACCCTTAACGATCCTTAAGCACTCCTGCATGACATCATATGCTTCTGTGCCTTCAGTCACTATCCTTAGTTTGAGCAAACGCTCTTAGGTTGAGCAAACGCTTTAACCTTTCTGCAATTGCTTGGAAAGCCTCCTATGACATTGACAACAACAGATAAGGTATTGCCATATTGCATAATTAAATTAAATGAAATTAAAAACAAACATGAATATATATGATACCACTGCATGTCTAGGGTGCTCCACATCAGAAGGGCCATGTGTAGGTGCTTCCTCGATAGTTGTTGCTACCACTGGGAACTCAAGCATATATGGTTCCACATGTCTCATCTAGCTTGACATGTGGATGTCTGGGCGGATCCCCGGCATGTGTCGGTGTCTTGAATAGATGCGAAATCATGTAGAACCAGTGCATGTAGTTTGGTGCACATTGTCCAGACACAACGCAAATCTGTCCCACTGGTGCCAGGTACTCAGAGAAATGCATCCATCTGTCATCAATATCTTCAAATGATAACCTTGATCCTGGAGAGTGTGGAGGAATGGTCTGAACATACCCAAATTGTCGCACCACCCTTTCTGGTCGGTGTATCACGACAACGGGACCCCATTGGATATGTCCAGAAAAACATGAAATGAGGTCTAACTCTCGAACTGTATGGTGGTCACCGTAAGACATCCAACAAACAACAACAATCGTCAGTCGATCTAGACGCTTTCGATACGTCAATGCTGGTAATGACTTCGTAGAGGCCTTCGTAAAAGTCCACCGACAAGCACGTGGTGACCTTTCATCATAGTCTGGGTCTGTAAAAGCCTCAGCAATAAATGGAAAATGCTCATAAATCCAACACTACATAGATTTGATCAGAAGAAAACAAATTTCAAATGAACATATTAAAAAACAATTAAATGACAACCATTGACAATAATTACCTTTAATAGTGTGATATATCCAGCAAGTTGTTAGTCACCGCTCTTACAAGCATCATTCAAATTATCATACATATGCACTAGGGTGGCAGCTCCCCATGCGTAGCTTCCACTCTGACTGAGGTCTCGGAAGGCGTCCAAGAACATCACATATACATGTGTAGCACTCTTGTTAGCAAAAAAAGTGCAACCTAACAAATGCCACAAATAAGCATGAGTTGCTATAGTCCAATGTTCGGCTTCACATTTACTCTGATAAATCTCTCGTAGCCACGATAGACGTGCGTATGCCCCATGACATTGTACTGTCTCAGCTCTAGCTTCATCTCCAGGGACTTTAAGTAACTCGACTAACATCAACACCGCTTCATCGACATGAAGAGTCTCGAAGCTGTGGAGTGCACCTATGATGGAAGGATGAAGCAAAGTGGCCACATCATCGAGGGTGATGATGACCTCTCCTACTAGAAGATGGAAACTGCTCGTCTCCTTGTGCAACTTCTCGAAAAAAAGCCAATATAAGTCCCCGATCGTCAATGTTCAATGAACATGCGATCAAAGTACTTAATCCTGTGACAGCAACTAGCCCTTTAATTTCAGCAGCAAGCTTCCCAAATTTTTGAACTTTCCTTCCATGGGAGGATAACTTTAATTCAGGATGCTCCTAAAAAAATTAAAATAATTTTAACAATGTTAACAATAATAACAAATACTTATGAAATATAATTATTAAAAGTTATAAATACCTCTCCATTTCAAACAATGAATGCAACATGATCAACATAGGCAGTCAACACTAATGGTCACCGGGCTCGCCCGGAAAACCCTCGGCATCATCAACAACTTCTTCAACATGTTGGAATACCTCTTCAGCTACGTCATCCACGTGAGGAACATCCTCAACAATAGCGGCAACTTCCTGTTGCCTACGTGCGGATGTTGTGGGCCTTCGCTGCTGGGGAACATCATCTAAATGATGATTATCCTCTCTCTCCAAGGCTCTTCCTATAACTCTGCTTAAGACACGACCTAAACCTCTAGTTTCCATAATCTGCAAATTTCCACATACATAAATTTTTTTTGTCAAAATTCAAATTCATTATATTAATAATTAAATTAAATAACTATTTACAATTAAAACAAAATTCATTATATTTATAAAAAAATAAAAAATTAATATATTTACAATTAAAATTAATAACTATTTCATAACATAATTCAATATAAACTATTTTTATTTCAAACACAAACAATACCTATTTTTAAAACAAAATTAAAATTTACATATTTACAATCACAAAAAAAATAACTATTACAAATCATAATTCAAAATATAATTTTTTTTATAAAATAAACAATAACTATTCACAAATAAAAAAGAAAATAATATATTTACATTTCATAAAAAAAACCTATTTAAAAACAATAACAAGATAATACTTTTTAAATAAATATATAAAAAATAAACTTTTACTATTAATTTTTTTTAATAATTTAAAAGCAACCATATGCATTATACGGACAACCAGATCCATATAACACATGGATTACATGATCTGTATGTGTTATACGGATCAAACACCATCCATCAGCCACCAAGAAGCGAAGGCGAAAAAGCTTACCTCGACAAAAGTGGCGGAGTCCTCAATGTCAACAGAAGCAACCAATGGTGCGGAAAGGGAACGAAGAACAATGAAGAAGACACAAGAACAATGAAGAAGACGAAGCCCAAGGCACACTCAAGAAGACAAACCGAGAAGTCGAAGGCATCGGGAGAAGAAAAGAAAGCGACGTTGCAACCACCTTGTAAGGAGAATGAACAATACTAATGCTGAGTGTAGGGTATTTAAAATTTAAGTGAAAGAATATTTTTACCACTTTACTTAAATTACTAGGTGCACTAGGCAACACCCAATAACAAAACTTCTCCCTTAAGAAAAAAGATTTAAGAAAATGTGACAGAATGAGAATGATGAACCTCCATCATCCATGTTCATGAGTTGAAACTTGAAACTGTAACGTCTACGTTGAGATGAGGAGGCAAAGGCAACCTTCTCGGCGTGCACCAAAAACGTTATTCCGCGCCGTAAAGTTCCTCAAAACCTTCTTCTCTTTATGCATTTCCCATTAATCCTAACCCTAATCCAACTTCACTTGATCATTCATTCATTCATTTTACAGCACCAACCAGACTCAGACGAAAGCATTTCTGGTAATTTAATTTCTGCAATTCATATTCCATCATCTTAGAGGAATATCCTAATCTAATCATCTCTTTCTTAATTCACCGCCGAATGAAGACGACGACGTTTTCCCCAACAATGCGCCTTCATTACACCCCACCAACAAGGTCGGTCCACACCCTAACTTTTTCTTCAAATGGTTTTTATTTTATGAACATCATTACATATGCAAATGCAATCACTATCTTTTTTATTTTTCTTCTTCTTATTTTTAATAGCAAGAATTGCCACTTCTGGTGCGGCTGGACATTCTAAAAGGTGCATCAGCTAACTGATTTATTTGCTATTGAGATTGCTTTGTAGTTAATTATTATTAATTCTGAGAAGAGTATTACTACAACACAGGAATCAGTAATCAGAATTTGAATGGGAAAGGCAACACTTCTTCATTTGAGGCATGTCTTTGTCTTTGGGGTCTTGCTAGTTTTCTGGAATCATCTGTTTGTTATGTAGAAATGCAACTAACTGATGTTGTCGTTGTTATTTGTTGTGATCAGAAACCGCTTGAAGATGAGGTTGAAATGCCTGATTTCAACGAGGGAGAGGTGGTTGCCAATTCGACTGACGAAGAAAACAATTCTGCAGATGGGGTACTCATAAAAGTTCACATTGAATATTTTTCTTCTGATCTTTCAGCCATCTATTCAGTAATAAGCATCAATTTGGTCATTAAAGTGAAATTGGCACCACTGATATTGGTTGGTCCCCTGATTTGGTGTGTGTTGGACTGTTAGGCACCAAATTGATTGAAAATTTTCAGTGATAGGACTGAAGTTAGTTTTTTATATTACCAAGGACCATGATACCAATTTCTGGACCGAGTTGATATTTTACTACTCATCTATTTATCCATTTTTTCCAACTTATGGATGACTTTATCCTCTTTCTGTTTTTTGTTTAGAGTAAATAATCAAATTTTAATTCTTGAAATATGTTGCATTTGTCTCATTAGTCCCTGAATGATGAAAATTGTGCTTGATGTCCCTAATTGTGCAATGCATTTCTTCTGTCAAACTAGTCCCCACATCAGGAATCTTAGGGACTAATTTGATAAATGCATATTCAAGGACCATGAGTATATTTTCCTTAATTTAGGGACTAATATGATGGACTGTGTATCTTTCAGGAACTAATTTGATGATTGACTCTTTATGCTTGTTTACTTATTAAAGGATAACACTGTCCTATCTACCTGACAGCTCCAAAAGTATGGTCCAAGATCTATTAGAAATGAACAAGTTAGAAATAGAAATAGAATTTCTGAAGTGCTGTTACATTCCAAAGAAAGTGCTTCTGCATCCCATGCTACCTACTCCAAAGCAAATACATCTGGTACGTGCACAAAAAAAAAATACATTTTTGTCGGGATTAGAGCATGATTTACTTGCAAATCCCTGGGGAAATTGATAATTTTTGTTAGTGGGGTATCTTGTAGAACTTTTCAATCTTTCAGATTTCTTGGTCCTATGTCATCCCTAAACTGGGCTACTTGCTTCGCGTTTTTGTTATACCATTCTGCAGTTATTCTGTTCTCCTTGCTACATTTAATGTGGGTAAAATAATGTATGCTATGAAATGAACAAATTAGGATACATTCTATCAGAAGTTGGATTTATGAGCTTTTCTCCCAAGTCCTAACCTGTAACTGATGAGACAACTGAATTCTAGCCCACTGGTTGTCACATTATGTAGGTTCTGTGCAACCATAAACATCCATATGGAGAACTAACCCAAACATTTTTTTTAATTTATCTGGGCCATGATTTGTTGCTTTCCTTGCAATAATTTTACTAAATATCAGTTCCGGGTGACCTTTCCCCCTTGTTGGGCACACCTTTAGTGTAATTGTAACAGTTCTAATTTCCCAATAAGAATATAAATTTATGCAGTCTAATTTTATATGTTTCTTTAGAAATACCCTGTATGTATTTGGAATCTGATACACTTTTCCTTCCCCAGATAAAGGAAGAGGCACATGAAAATACTGTCTGTTTGAGATTAATAATTTGCTCAGGCCCTTTTTTTTACTATTTATTTATGTATTTTCTGAAAATGGAAGTCATGGTATAGTGAATACATCACATGTTTCATGATGGAATAGAATGCCATTTTTGCAAATATTCTCATATTTTGACAGATAAATCATTTTTTTATTATCTGGATGCATCTTAATATGGGTGGGCTGGACATAATTGTTATGCCCTAAAGAAGATTTTCTCTTTGCTAGTGTTATAGTATCTAGCTTTAAGTGTACTTCACCAGGATAATAATAACTACTTCAACCTTTGAAGGTTAATACCTGAAGTATTCTATCACATTGATAACTGTTGCAGGGATTAAGAAAGCTAAGCCAAGATTTTCATTAGCATCAGTGTTATGTAAAAGTGGGGGCATTGATCATTCAATCTCCAATATTGAGAGCTTTCCTGAAATTATAAAAGCTGTTGATCCTAGAGCTTCTGCAAATTTAGATGGAAATCATCTAGATGATGATGACAGAATTGAAATAAATTCCGACATTGAGCCTGCTGAAACAGAAGCTTTACCACATGGATTTAATATGGCCCCAATAGCTAATCTTTTTGACAATCTCCGAGATAAGGCTCATCAGGTGGGTGGAAAAGTAGAATTGCTTCCCATACTCTGGCCTATATATTTAGGTCTTTCCTGAATGAGATCTTTCTCGCTTCCATATTCCAATATTTTCCACATAATTGTCAAAAAGAGGAAATACGGTGCAGCTTTTTCAGAAAAATAGTATATCCCACTTTCAGGAGACAGTCATTGACAGTGAAGATTCCCCCGAGTCTGTGGATAGTGAATCATCAAGTGACAAAGAGGTATATAACTGTATACACGTTATGATTGCTCATGTAGTTTTTAGTTTATAGTCATGACTTGCTCGACATCTTATTTTGACAGGTAAGTGATCAACACATGAAAATTACTTTCCCTGGAAAGAAAATGCAGACCATTGCAGAACGATTTGAAGAAGCTTTGGGGACATCCTCTGTTATCACTGAAGGGACACATGTTGGAGCACCTAATTCATTGAGGTATAAAATAGTAGTAACTTCCTGGTATTTTTATGCAATTAAAAAAAGTAATTTTTATTAATTCTGAATTCAGCGCCTGGTTATCTTGCCAAATTGTGCAGACCTGGAATATTTGGAAAACTACAGCATATGATACTGAAAGAAAAAGAAACAGACATGGAGTTCTGGAAAAAGTTACAACCTGAAGCTAGGCCAGATGGTAAAACTTTTGCTTTTACTTTGTCTGCGGTTTCCATTCTTATCCAAGTAAAACACCATTTAAGACTTCTTTCATTTCTGAAACAATCATTGGGTAGTTTTTCATTTATTCTTTTTTTGGGGCAGAGGGGTGTGTGCATAAAATAGAACATGAACCTAATTTTACACACACACACACACAGTGGTATATGATTTTTTTACTTA
This sequence comes from Glycine soja, assembly GCF_004193775.1. NCBI lineage: Eukaryota > Viridiplantae > Streptophyta > Magnoliopsida > Fabales > Fabaceae > Glycine > Glycine soja. Next base: position 2,356,478 of record NC_041014.1, read on the forward strand.
TAATGAAAAAAATTCCCAGGTGAACTTGGCTGCATTGATGTAAAAATCATTTCAAGATACCGCGACGGAAAGCTGACTGTTTGTCATTGCTCATTTGGCAAGTACACAGAGGTGAAGTAAAGTTTTAAAAATCAACTTTATTTAACTGAAATTCGATCTTCAGAGGTTGTTTACACTTTATACTCAAGATAAGATTTGAATGTCCTAAAATGCATGACAAATCCAACAATAAAGAAAAGTTTATTTATAGATATTTTGCATATAAAAAACTTCATTTTTCTTTAAATGCTTGTTGACGTTTATATTATTTAATTTTAGTAATTAAAATTGGCAATTTTTAAAAATTTTAAGTAGATAATAATAATATGCCTGAATGAATATCTAATTGTCAATGTATTTTATTTCTTTAAGGTATTAAGAAAAAAAATGGGAATAACTGCCTTACTAATTTCTGGCTTTTATGAATAGTTTGTATGGTAAGAAAACACCCAACATCTCGATTGCATGGATAGGAATTCTAGTGGGATAAAGCTTTTGCTGTTGCTGTATGGTTAGAAATAAGATGTTACATGTAGAGGTGGACAATCATGATGGTCTCTTGGGGAAGCTAGGATTAGCTGTTATTCCATTTGATCTATACTGCATCATTTCTACACACAGTGTGACATGATCACTTTACTTGAAATCGAACAACCACATGCATTTAAGACATACCCAATATTAAATGTTCATCTGAAAATTGATGGAAGTTGATAGGTTGTTTTTACAGAATTTTCTGTTACAAGATAACTCCAAAGGAATGAGGTTTGGTGGCAGCGAAAGCAGTCAAAGCACCATTATCTTTAGTCCAAGGGTTTGCAACAATGTTGACCTTGAAGTTGGGAGCTTGATCCGAATTCACCCTCCATGGTAAGATTGTAAAGTTTGCATTTTTTATTTATATTGAATGGAATTGAGCTGTGCTAAATTTTGATTTGCCATGAACTGCAAGTGCTGTTTCTTGATGTCTTTAGGTTTTGGTTCTTGGACAGGAAGGAAGTTCAAGCGGGAAATGATAATGTTATCTTGTGCACTTATTTCTCCGAAATTTTATTCCCAGTTTGATTCATTGTTCATAAGTTTATTTTAGTTTCTTACAAACCAAGGAAAATTATGCAAACCACCTTTTGTAAGTGAATAGAATATCAAACAAATATGCTGCTGTTCGGTTTTAGGAACTAGGAAAGGGACAGCTCTTCTTTCTTCTGGCTCATGAGTCAAGGGACCTTTGAGTTATTGTAGTTTTAAAGTTCATGGTAGAGAAAAATTAGAAGAGAATTTAGAGAGAATCAGAAAGAATGTCTAACGTTATTCATATCTGATATCTGATATTGATGCAATTAGAAGGACTTGTTAATAAACAAACTTAGAAGAGAAAAATTAGAAAAATTGAGTTATTGTAGTTTTAAAGTTCATGGTAGAGAAAAATTAGAAGAGAATTTAGAGAGAATCAGAAAGAATGTCTAACGTTATTCATATCTGATATCTGATATTGATGCAATTAGAAGGACTTGTTAATAAACAAACTTGTGGTTCATTTTTTTTAAAGAGCAGAGTATTAGGCCTAAATCCGCAAGTTTACCCATATAAGTTGCAATCTGTGTGAGTTAGGACTAAGGAAAATTTAAGCTCAATTAAGTGCATTTGTTTTTAATATTCACCTATTTAAATCAGGGTTAAGTACTTATTAATAAACAAACTTGTGGGTTATATTTTTTTTTTAAATATGCATAATTTCATATTTTTATTTGATTTTTTATATTTTTTTTAGCTTTTTAATGTTTTAATATATTTTATTGATTAAAACAGGCAGTCCACTATCGTGTGGGTCCAAAAATGGGTTAACAGTAAGTTCATGGCTAACTTGAGGCTGTTGCTTCTTGTATTATTTTTGAAATGTTTTTCTTGACCTTTTGGATTGGTCATTGTGCAGGAAGTAATAGCCCTAACTCGATCTGCCATATTTAACGTTAGTCCATTGCAAACTGAGCTTATACGGGCCTAGCTAGCAAGTATACGTAGCCCTGTTTTTCAAGTGAGCAAATGAAAGCAATTTAATCTAATTTAAAATGCACCTTAACACATAACCTGTTAAGAAAGATGATATAGTTGAATTGTTTGAATAAGCTGTGTGAGTCATTGTAAATCATTTGACATTTTTTTTTTATTTCCACAGATAAAAAAACATATAACCTATTAAAATTTCAATATAATCAAATCATTATTTTATTGTTTTTAAGACATTCATTTTACAAGGCCTCGTTTCTTAAAAAGAAAAAAAACTAAATCCTTTTATATACATGATAGGTGATATTTAAATCTTATACTTATAAGTTTGGATAACATTAAAAAGGTGATTTAATTAATCTCTACCAATAAATATATAAATATGTTAATTATATAAAAAGATATAAAAACATTTAATTTTATAATTATATTATTTTAATCTCTTTATTATTATATTAAAAGATAAATAAAAGAAAACACAAGTAATACAAGAAAAGCCTTGAAAACTTTGGAAATATGATTCTCCATTAATCAATTCAAACTATCTTTCCTTTCTGAATTACAATATATATAAAAAAATCCTCTTCTCTCGGTAACATGAATTATTTTTATAAAAAATAAATTATACTCAGCTCTCTCTATACACGAAAATGATTCAATGAAAACAAGACACACACTAGGTACATATACCCGTTCGTTGAAGGTTAAAGCTATCTTTTATCCCGGAGTATGGCGCACACACACACACAAGTTTCTTAATTCTTTATACATTTTTTTGTACATTGTTTTTAGTTTTCTTAAAGTGTTAACAAAATATAAAAATTAAATTAGTTAAAATACTAATTTAAGAACAATTTTTTTGATAACTTTTCTTCAAACCTTAAAAACTAACAAAATATTTATGCCGTAATCTGTATTAACAAAAAAGGATAAAATTAATTCGTAAAACAAAGGCCTAGTTAGGATAACATGAAGCAGAAGTTGGTGATGGTGAGTGTAAAATGGTTTCAGTCATGCGAATCCCCAATTAGGTAGATGGATGATGAACTCATCATACTTAGATAGTTTCACGTTGTTTCATCAAAGTGGTGCCATGAATCACTTTCAACACTTTCACATACCACGTCGCCTGCTCAAAATGATCCAACTCAAAAATAAAAGAGCAACATTTTTTTTTACAGCAGCTACATTTTTTTATAATAAATTGTTACAATGCTTTTATTTTTATTTTTGATCAGTCTTTTCTATCTTTTTTCATATATTTTTTTTCTTTCTTTCCTATTTCTCTTTCATTCAAAAAGAACCATTTAAAATTAATATACACACATAATTTTCCAAAAGGAAATATCATATTAATTATATTTTTGTACTATGAACATTTTTTTATAATATATGTAATATATTTTTACAATGTTTTAAGTTCTTGGCGACTATTTTCGTATTCGTATTTTTTTTTTTTTTTACATTTTAAACTTAGTTACATATTTGTTCTCTGTATTTTAGTTTACAAGTAAATTCAGTCTCTTTAATTTTTTCCCCATTAATTTTCGTATTTTTGTAATTATTTAAACTTAGTCTCATGCAAAATTTCATTCAATAATTGATAAAATTCAATAGAATTTCAATTAAATCTCTATATATAATTGCACTTCTATTTATAGAAGTATAATAATTATCTTACAAATTAATTAATTTTTTATAATAATATTTTTAAGAACATATTTATGATAATTTTTAATGGATTAATAACGTAAAAAATTAAATTAAAAATATATAACTAATTTGTATAGATTCGTAAAAAAATATAAAACATTTACATTAAAATAAAAAACAAAACATGGCTTTTTTTTAAAAAAAATATATTCTACATTTTTTCTTTCATTAACCATTAATCATTAATTAATATATATACAAATGATAGATGACGTCTTCCTCACGTTTCTGTTAATTACTAAATGGAATTTTAAGATGAAGAAATTACTTGAACAATTAAACAAATATATAAATAAAGTATGAGCAGCTAAAGTTAAAAAACTAAAACTACACATACTAAATTATGAAGATTGAAACCCACATTTTATTTGTACTTTTAGCCTATTAATTTAGTTTTTGTCCAATTTTTATGGTATAAATAATTTTTGAAAAGATAAATAGATCTGAAAATAAAACCGAAAGAAAATTATTTGATCCTTTTTTTTCCATAAATAAATAATAATAGTATGTGTGCATGAGTTGAACTAGAAAATTTTCCTAGGTGATTACAATTTTATGCATTCTCTTCTGGTTTTCACTTGTTGGCTTATGAGATATGGCACCTGCAGGTATATTGAGCAAGTTGTGGAGCTTTATTTCTTTCCTTCTATTCTTCTTCTTGCTCTTTATCCTTGGCATCATAAAAGGTTCATTTTCCTTTTCTTCTTTCTTTCAGCCTGTATCCTTCTTTTATTCTTAGTTAGACTTAGACACATGAAAAATATATAATAATCATATTCAGACTTAACAGAATCTGTCTGCTAATATATAATTTGATAAATAAAGTTACTGGTTACATTCATGACAAGGTGGTGGTTTCTTTCTGGCAGGTGCACTGATAGGTCCAATTGCATTTGCCATTATTGTCATTGGAAATTCTGCTATTATCCTTGGACTTTGGAGTGCACATGCTGTTTGGACATACTACTGTGTGGCAAGGTTGTATTTTCTTTCCAAATTGCAACGTTTGTGTTCTTCTGTTGATCTTTCTCTTCAATTTCTTTTCACCCTTTTGAAAACTTTGGCCTTTGACAATAGAAAAAATAGGTTCGGACTGGTCTTCAAGCTTGTGGTGCTCATGGGTTTGCCAGTTCCTCTGCTACTTTGGCCAATAGTGGGTATTGTTGGAAGCCTTTTAGGTGGAATTGGATATGGGTTTTTTGCTCCTCTTCTTGCAACTTTTCAGGCTGTTGGGGAGGGAGAGAATGTTAACCAGAAATTTTACCATTGCTTCATCGTTAGTGTGAATTTCTGCTTGTGTAATGTATCTTTCAGTGCCCCTTTTGGTCATTTAACTTTGCTTGTGGAAGTATCTTTCAATTCTAACCCTTTTCATGATCTAGGTAGTGATTGTAAAACCTTCTGCTAAGAGAGTTATTGGTACATCTAACTTAAATATATGTAATTATTGGGATATTTTATGTGCATATATGAGACATATAAATAAGTTCTCTTACTTGAGCTAAATATTTTTCAAATCTCTCATTGACTTAAACTCAGGGTCAGTTCAATTTTTCTCTTAATTTTAGGGAACGGAATTATATTCAAAATGCATACGCAAAGTTGTTTAGTTTGAGAAATGGTTTTCTATATTCTATTTTTATGAATGATTAAAAATATGTTACTTTATTTTCACTTTGTTAAATTTTTTATTTTCATCATTTTCTCTAAAACGAAATGAAAATAAGATGACATTTTTTGTAATTATTTGTGAAAACAGGAATAAATTTAAAACCAAAATTGATTTTTTTAGATCAAACAGGCTGTTAAATTTTCACCTCCATGGATAATTTTAAGAGAACACCAACACATTCATATGTTGTTTTAGGTTTTTATATTATTTAATATTTGTTTTAGAAGAAGCATTGAAAATTGTCACCCTGTCAATATGATATAGTTAATTTTCTTCAGTTTCAAACACAATTATTCTATGTGGTTTCTTAAGAGCTTCTGGACTTGAGCAGAATGCAGGAAGCTTTAATGCCACTTAACTCTGATATCAGGATGGCTGTTGGTCAACAATTGAAAGAAGCTGCACAGTGGTTCAGGATGTCACAGACTTCTGCTTTCACTCCTATTTTTCATACATGGATGAACTAAGAGAAAATTTACCCCCTCATGAAAAGCTGTTAGATATCCGGTAAGTTATTCTCCTCCAATTATTTGTTTGATACGAAACAAGAGACTTGTTGAGAAAAATAATTAGACAAATTCAATTGTTTTCTTGCTAGATTGTCATTATTACCATGTTGCTTGTTGGTGATCATGGTTGGCGTGTCATTCGATATGGCATTAATAATATCTATTGCCATATGGAAGAGTCCATACATGCTGTTCAAAGGGTGGAAAAGACTGTTAGAAGATTTGATTGGAATAAAGGGACCATTCTTGGAAACTGAATGTGTCCCATTTGCTGGCCTTGCCATCATTCTCTGGCCTTTGGCTGTTGTAGTGGCTGTATTAGCAGCTACCATTTTCAGCTTTTTTATGGCCCTATATAGTGGAGTTGTTGTCCATCAGATCAGTATTTGGTTGGAACCCGATGCTCTAATTTCTCTAACCATTTATGCAAGTTTTAAGAGATTTCATTGAGTGAAGATTTTGTTTACTTTTAGGAAGACTCAGTGAAGATGGGGTTTATATACATTGTGTCTGTGGTTTCGCTTTTTGATGAATATGTAAGTGATTTACTCTACCTGAGAGAGGGATCCTGCTTTCCCAGGTGCCATCAAAATTTTCTTTACTGTAATGACATATTGCTCTAGTGAGTGTGATCACTGATTCTGATAAGTTCTTGTGACAACTAGGCCGATATACCGTAGAAACATGAGCCATGCTGTTGAGGGGAAAAACCTTGGAGGAGGTGACAATGACTTGAAAAACCGGAGGGATGGGTCACAGAATTCGAAACATTCCATACAACAATCCAGAAGTATGAAATGGGGAATTCAGCAATGTAGACCTGTGCAGGTGATTGATTCATGGAAACACAACTTAAATAAGCTGTTTCCATGAATTTTTCTAACTTGAGAATAGTTTATCTTTTGCAGGTATGGGACTGACTGTTCAAGTCATGTGAGGTGAATGGAAGGATACTCCTCCGTGGTGGTCTGATAAGCGTTGGGGAAGTTGAGGAATGCATTTTGAAAGGCAATTGCAAAAAGTTAAGCATCAAGTTACCGGCTTGGTCCCTGCTGCAATGTCTTCTAACATCTGCGAAATCCAATTCAGATGGATCGGTGATCTGTACTGCTCTTACTCACACCTCTATTCCATTGCAAATCATCAATATATTCATGCTTCCACATATGCTTTTTTGCAGCCTATGATGTAGTGTTGACGAGGACGAATGGACCGAAGGATAGAGTGTTTGAGTGGTTTATTGGACCTCTACTGATTATGAAAGAGCAGCTAAAGAACCTTGAGTTAGAAGGAACTGAAGAGACTTGCCTGAAAGAACTAGTCATGAAATGCAAAAATGAAGTGCTGGAGGAGTCGGATAGCACTGGATTCCCATCTGATAATACTGTTAGGAGAGCGCAATTACAAGCCATAATTAGAAGGTACATTTGTAGAAAATGTTAGTGTACCTATACTACCTTACTTAAAATGAATTATGTTTTTCTTTTTATATCCCAATCTTTTTCAACAATACCACATATGTGAATGTGATTGCTCAAATTGGCTGTGGGAGAGCAATTCTTGTGAGTACAGTGTCTATATTATAGACACAACCAATCAAAAGCTCTAAATAAGGTTAAAATATGCAGGTTTGAACAGACTTTATCATAACTTAATGCATCCTAAGCTTTTGATTGCTTGTGTCTACAACACTGAGCTTACCCAAGCATTACTCTATGTATGAACCCTTTTGTATAAATGGATTAACAAAAAAGAACATCACAACTTATAATGCATCTTCTGTGTCCTGGCTCTAGACACCACAAGCTGTACCCCTTAACACCTGCAGGATATCCTAGAAACATATACTTGATAGCTATAGGTTCCAATTTGTCTTGCCTTACGTGAGCATAAGCAACACAACCAAACACCCTGAGTCTATCATAACTTGGAGGATGCCCTGACCCTACCTCTTTTGGTGTCTTCATGTTTATAACTGTTAAGGGGCACCTGTTGATTAAGTAACAAGCAGTCATGATTGCTTCAGCCCAGAAATTTTTTGACAAATTAGCACTCAACAACATACACCTCACTCTTTCAAGAATGGTTCTGTTAAATCTCTCAGCCAAACCATTCTATTGAGGTGTTTTTACTACTGTCTTGTGTCTTGCTATTCCAGCCTTCCTGGCACCTGAGTGAGATGGAGTTCAAGATTGACCTCACAAATCAACATGGATGTAGTCCAAAGTACCTTTAGTTCTCTGCTGTCAAGTACCAAACTTGACCCTGCAAGCTTTTCCATAAACACAGTGTTCACAAAAGTCAAGTTTCTCCACCTTATCTCCACAAAGCAGGTTCTGTTTTCCCAGTTCAATCAACCCATAGTTCAGTCTTTGACAACCTTATGACAGAAACTGTAGCAGCTGATCCCATTACCAATGCTCCAATCAGAGAATACAGGCCATTCTTTTGCATCCCTTTCATGAATATCATGGAGCCCTTTAGAACTTTCAGAACTCCATTCTCTCCTTTGAACACATAGCCTTGTTTGTCAAACTCACTCAGAGAAATCAAATTTCTCTTCAAATCTGATACAAGCCTTACATTCTTGATGACTCTCTCATGACCATCATGAAGCTTGAACCTCACAGACCCAATTCCAGTGATCTTACAGGACTTGTTGTTTCCAAGTAGGACTGAACCACCAACTTGTTTGTCAAGATCCTCAAACTGTGAATGTATGTATACATGATTTTGATGATTTCAAAGAAGAATCTAACAAGGCTGTTTCAAATGATAAGCATTTGCTTCAAGAATAATTCAAGATTGCTTCAACAAACAAAACCTTGTTTCAAGATTCACTAAAGACCAAGCCTTGCCTTAAAACAAAGTGCTTTCAAGACATGCAAGGCTCTGGTAATCGATTACCAGGAAGTGTAATCGATTACCAAAAGACAGGGTTGAGAAATAGCTATTGAAAAAGGTTTTGAATTTGAAATTTCAACATGTAATCGATTACCACATGTCTGTAATCGATTACCAACAACGGAACTTTGGAAATTCAAATTCAAAAGTCATAACCCTTCAAATTATAATTGTGTAATCGATTACAAAAACATTGTAATCGATTACCAGTGGAAAGTTTTCAGAAAATCTGCCAACAGTCATATCTTTTCATTAGATTTGTGAATGACCATCAAAGGCCTATAAATAGGTGACTTGGACACGAATTTTATGAGAGAGTTTTGATTGATCAAAATGTTTTATCCTCTCAAAAGATTGAGAGATTTTTTGCTTGGCAAAAATGTCTTATCCTCTCAAAAGACAATGAGAGAGATTCCAAAAGAACTTCATTGTCAAATGCTCTCTCAAAAGAAATCATTGGTCAAACACTTGCAAAATCTATAAGGATTATTACATGATCTTCATTGTAATATTCTTCTCTTGAAGAGAGAATTCTTCTTCCATTCTTCTTATTCAATGAGATTGGCTAAAAGACTGTGAGTCTCTTGTTGTAAAGCATCTGAACACAAGGGATGGGTTGTCCCTGCGTGGTTCAGACTTTGTAAAGGATTTTACAAAGATAGTGAAAATCTCAAGTGGGTTGCTTGAGTACTGGATGTAGGCACGGGAAGTGGTCGAACCAGTATAAAATTGTGTTTGCATTCTCTCTTCCCTTATCTTATTTATTTTGTTGCAATCAATTGTGTCTTGCATGTTTAAAGAACATTGTTAAATTGATTGTTGTTGCTTCTTCTGCATTCTAAGCCTATCCTTCTTAAGTTATTGAGGTCGCTGGTCCAACAAGTGGTATCAGAGCATAAAAGTCTGAAATCCAAATACTACAAGATAAATAAAGTATTGAACATAATAATCTAAGTAGTATAGCCAAAATACACGGCTTATAAGAGACATAGAATTAGAAACTAAATTCTAAGAAGGTGGAGGTGGTGGTGGAAGATCGAAACTCTGACGAATGTAACCCACATCCTCTTCAAGCTGTGTGAGGCAAATATCCATTCCGGCAAAACGTGTATCCAATGAGTCGAAACGTTCACCAACATAAGAACGAAGACCCCGTAATTCGGAAAGAACTTCAGTCATGAGTGCTGAATCATCTCGTTGAGGAGGAGGTGAAGGAGTACGCTCATCTTGAGGAGGGAGTGCGTCTTTCTTCAGCCAGAGTCATATGGAATGAACACCTAGAGTCCAAGATCTATTCTATCTCAGCGTTCTCATGAGACACCATTAAAGCCTCAACTGACTCATAACCATTTTCAACTAGGGCAACATTTTCAGGTTCTTTAGATTGATCTTGCATGTTTCCTTTCTGTCTATCATAACAGAATCTCCGAGGATGGCCTTCTCTTTTATAGTGGTAACATCTAATGTTTGGTACATTAGATCCAGATCGAGTTTGTGACTTGGATCTTTTCCCTTCTGTCTTATCATCCTTTTTGTACTGTCTTCCACGAATTGTGAGTACCTCCCCATGTACAGAAGGCCTTTGTTCATTTCTTTCATTTAATTCCATAGAATTCAAGGATGATTGGACTTCAACAAGAGTGAGAGAATCTCTTCCATAGATAAGTGTTTCTTTGAAATGAGCAAAGGTCTTAGGTAGAGCACACAGTAACAGTAATGCCTAATCTTCATCCTCAATAGTAACATCAATGTTTTCAAGATCAAGAATCAATTTATTAAAGACATCTAACTGTCCTTCTACTGTTTTATTTTCTTGCATCTTAAATGAATAGTGCTTGTTTGAGGCGATTTACCAGAGATTTGGTCATGTACAAGTCTTCGAGCTTTGACCAAATTCCAACTACAGTCTTTTCTTTGGAGACTTGTTGAAACACTTTGTCTCCTAGACTCAAGATGATGGTGCTATGTGCTTGGTCAAGCAAGATCTTCTTGTCTTTATCTTCCATCTTCACATCAAGATTGGTTTCACCATTGAAAGCATCTCCAATACCTTGATGCACAAGAAAGGCCCTCATCTTTAATCACCAAAGACCGAAATCATTCTGACCTGTGAATTTCTTGACTTCATACTTTGCAGACACCATGGATGATCAGTCCACGTTCACCGCACCGTTTTGTTGTGCAAAGTATCATAGAATTGATACACAAGAATATCATAATTTCTTTCTAAAGATGAGTTTCAGATTACAGAGTGTTTTCTAGAGAGAGAGTTGAAAAAGAATTGATGCCTAATCTAAAGAGTAGCTGAGTTATTTGTACTGGTTTTTACAAATGGACAACACACTATTTTTAGTAGTTTGTTACAACTGTTTTAACTACGAACTTAAAAAATAGAAAGGCTTAGGAATTAGAGGTTTTAGTAATGTGGACCAACTAATCAACACACACACTCCTTGTTGTTCATCGTGAACACCATCACCTTTTCCTCGCCGCAACATGTGCTAACGATCCTGTCCATGAAGCTCTGGATTCTCTATACGGTAACCACCGTCACTGTCCCCGATTTTGGTTCCATAAATCGGTCCAGATCCTCCACCTGGATTACCGACTTCGTCGTTGTTTCCATCAATAGAAACTTCAGATCTGAAGGGGAAGAAGGAGAAGGGGAGGCAGAGGCCGAGGTCAGCGCCAAGGGCAGAGTCGACGGTGCGGTTGGTGGTGGTGGTGGTGGTGGTGTAGGGTTATTTTCTGTTGGAGAAGGGGAATAAGGAGAATTGAATTTTTTAAATAATTTAAATAATAAAAAATGATGTGGTACTCATATGTTAGTGATTATACTTAATAACATAGCACTTTGTCTGTCACATCATTACTTAACAGGACAAGACTAATGACAAGTACTACATTGAAACATAAAAATTTTTTAGGTACGTAATTGACCAAAAGTAAATTTAAAGTAGTAACATAAAAACGACTTATTTTTTAGGTAAGAAAAACATATTTAAGCCAAAATACAATTTCAAACTTTTCCTTTTGCAAGGGAAATAAACTAAATTGACCTAACTACTCATTCATCTAATACTGTAATACGTACATGGATCATCCAAAGTGTCTAATAATATTACTATTTCAAGATAAACAATACAAGAAGATATAGGTAGCAGATTTGCAAGCAAAATTCTTTTGTTGGAATCAAAATTCTTTGCAAGTAAAATAAAAGAAAGAAAGTAAGCATTAGAAGGAAGAAAACTAGATTTAACACTTAAAATTCAAATTAGGTATTCTAAGATATTAAGACAAGAAAAAGTATAGAAAATATATACTTAAATATCTGTAATTTGAAAATAGGTCATTTACTTTTTAGGAACTTTTGTTATGTTTCAAATTTTTTAGAATATTGTTTAGATAAATATAAGATATTATTTTTAACATTAAGATTTAAGATTTTATCAATTTGATTTTATGTTAGTATTTGAATCTTGTAACACACTTTAGCTCTATACACAAAGCCTACGAATAAAAGTTTAGAAAATCCTATACATAATACATATCATTTTCTTAAAAAAAAAGCAATCTCTACAAAAATACCAATGTAACGCCCTTTGTTACAATAATAACCCATAATAAAAATATACTTTAAAATGTTTTAAGAATTTAGAAATTTCAATGGTTTGAAATACTTCAAATATTATAAATAAATGAGTCCTTACATAAATAAACAACTTTATTTTTAAATATGGACATCTACAAAGTTTAACTAATAATCAACTAAGTCTTGAATTTTCTCCATCTCAAAAACTTCTTCCTCCCAACTCTAGAAAGATAATAATTCTAGTGAATAAAATAAGTTCTAAAAGAGTTTGCAAATAGTATTATTCTCAGTCGGCGCGGTAACCGGACAAATTCAATCATGGTATCTACAAAATTAAACTAAAAAAATAATATATACATACTTATAAAACAATCACAAATTATTCACACAACAAAAGAACAGTAAATAAACACTAGCACTTCATTGCATTTAATTATTGAACAAATATCATAGACACAACTAGGTAATTCCTATAATCACTAGACTTAACACTTTGGTTTCGAGAACCAATGTGGATTTTAGATTCTTCAAAAGGCCTATGAGTTCATATCCATGCAATGACATCACATTGTCTACCTCATCATAGATGGAGTATCTCAAATCTTTTTCTCATCCCAGATGAAGTATCTAATATTTCTTAATAAAATAAACATACTTGTCATCACTTCCCAAAAGATGATGATCAATTCACACATAATTACAAAACATCATTCCTGATAACTATCAATTAATTACTCTAATTTCATACGCAATAATAATTCACAATGTCATATCACAAATTATAGCATCATCATAAAAGTCAATTAATAATTAACTATGAAATCAAACACACACGTATCCTAATATATTTTAGTTGGTATATGATAGCTAAACAGAAAACTCCAACAAGTTGATTCATGAATTTTCAAATAATTCCAGGATTCAATATGCAGCCAGTGAAGATTTGTACATTGCAAGACCCTTTTTTTGTAAAATTAAATTAAACCACATGCACAATAAAATCTACATGTTTGTATGATTATATCATACACTTAAATAGTTTCACACAAGAATACCACTGAACCTAAATTTTACAATCATCACTGGAATTAATTCATGCAAGGACCAATGTATTAATTTATCAATTTATGACCGGTAAACTCAAGAAGATGCATTTCCAAAAATCTATATCATGGAAGTTTAGGAAAAAAAGTTATTTTCCTCACCTCTTGAAGCACATAGTTATTCATGTGTTCTTCGCTTATTATTCATCTTCTCCATTTAGTGGGTCGACAAGATTCTCTTTGTTTTTTTTTCTTCTCAATCCTATGTAATATACTAATTTTTTATTTTCTAAGAGAGATCATCTATAAAATTCAAGGAGAAGGGAATTGTCTATCCTTAAGTACAATACTATAGGAATTTTTTATCAGGAAGAATATATGATTTAAGATTGTGTCACATGAGATATATTCTCAATAGTTTGACTAATCAAATCTTTCTTTATCTTTTTCTATTTTATTATCTAGATTTATCTAATTATTATATTATCTAACATTTTTTTCCATTAAAGATATATTAAGATAAAACATGATAAGATTTAAATCATTTTCAATGATCACAAGTTCAAATATAACAAATATATTAACCAAACTAGATATACAATAGTATATTACTATAATAATTATCATTACAATAGTAATAATCTTTTAATCCATTTAATTATTATATGGAGTTGTCACACTTTCTTTTATAATTATAAAATAATCTTAACAATCTTATATCAACCACCTAATTTTTTTATTGATAAAATAGTTATTTAACGCTATCAATTTTAAATAAAGTAATTAAAACAATCATATTATTTTAATTCAATTATCTCAACAATATATAATATATTATAATACAAGCATTTCAAATATATATATATATATATATATATATATATATATATATATATATATATATAAAATCATAAACATTTCTTATACTAATAATTTTTATACTAAAACTAATGACAATAATTATATTAAAATTTTAGGATGTTATATTTCTCCCCTCCTTAAAGAGTTTCGTCCTTCAAATTCACTCTACACCTAATCAATCTTAAAACGTACAACACACCCATCTCTAATGACTGATGCACAATCGTATTTTGATTTATCTAATTCAATCTCTAAGGCAACATATAACAACAACGATTGATTTAAATATATATGCACAACGCACAATACAAGATCTAGAAATATGATTTCAAACAAAACTCAGGAGAATTATTGTATGCAAACAATTCAATTCTAACAATTAATAAGAGATTCTAGACAACAGTTAAAAATCTAAACAATAGAACAAACATATATGTACATATTTACTGACGAAAAGCACATTCTGCTAAGCACAATCCTTTGATTTATATTTCATATAAATTTCTAATATATTATGTTCATATATTCCTACTAACTATACACGCTTAGACTTTAAGAAAATACATTTACACTCCATCAAAATCATATTATTAGCTTTTAAGGTATATTGAGTAGAAACAAGTTTTGACAACATCTTTGTTTTATTCTGGTACAATGCATTTACATCACAAGGTGATAAATAAAGTAAGGTTTAACATTAAAGGGTTATGATTGTGTTTTAAATGCTCATAAGTTGAACTGTGTCTACCAATTCCTACAATGCAACCACAAAAAAGTAAATACTAGAATCCTTTAGATGAATCAACAATTAAGTCAATATGACATGTAATGACTAGAACTATCATTTCAACAAAAAGAATAACAACTTAATTAAGACATTTCAAATTTCAACACATGAAAACAAATATACTATTAAGAGCCAAATTTCAAAACACCAATTATCATGAATCATTTTAGGCATAATTATTATTTTAAATAATAATAACATGAATAAAGCATAAATAAGGTAAGTTTGCATCATTTTTTTATACTTCTATGTTTAAGAAATCTCCAAACACATTTTAGAGTAACAATACACATATATGAAGACAAAACAAACTTTTTAAACCAAAGTGATTTCCATATGTTTAAATATAGTCAAACTGAAAAAGGTGGAAGAAGTTATTAAAGTCACCTTTTTCTTTTGTCATCTAAAGTCTTTATTTTTTTCTACCTATGCAAATTAATCCAGATTCACACAAGGGCAAATGTATCCTACACAGTAGTAACAATGGACTCGAAATTTCGTATATTGAACCCAAAGGACCAATTGTATTTCCAATTAGTCAAGTTTATTAAATTAACAGATGATGTGATTAAAAAGAGGATTTAAATATTTTTATGATTTTGGTTTTTAGTAGGAAACAAATAAAATAATGCAAATAGCAACTTGAGTGATGATAAGAATGACCAGGGGTTATAATTCACTAGTACCAATTTTCTTCCAATCCCAGTCCCAATGAAATTCCTTTCTCAATTAATTAACGATTTCCAAAATCAACCAAAGCTTATGATCAAGGTCAGAGGATGTTCTTTGCCTTAAATCAATACCTCAATGATCATGAGTCTATCAATTTAAGTCAAATGATATAATCAATTCTATGGATGATCAATTAAAGATTAACTAATCTATTGGAGATTACCTAACTAGTTTGATCATGCAATTTGGTGTAAAATATTCTCTACCTAGATCTACCAATTACATGAAGATGATCACTATTATGCAATCAATTAAGTATTAGAATAACCGGTTCCAAATAAATAATAAAGACGAGGAAGAAAATTAATTAACATAAAACAATGAGGAATTCCATTAAGAATAGGGACAAAGGTAAATTGGACAATTACATCATAACCTTCGGATTGAGGGGACTAGTCGCTCATGATCAAAGAAAAACTAGCAATCCTACACAAAATTGACATAAACATACCAATAAGGCAGAAGCGATGATCACGATCTGTTCTCACGGTGTTGTCCATGCTTCACAACTGTCAAAAGTGCTCAAAGTTATCTCAAATTCGTAAAAAGAAAAAAGTGAACAAAAGATTGTTTTTACAAAGACTAGAGACCTATGCATATAGTTTCCTAAAGATATCAGTCCGCAAAGGCACACTACAATTGTGGTAAAATCCACCACGACCCTGGTCTAAAGTGACATTGAAGCTTTGGGGTGTTGTGGATTGACTATGACCCTCGTAGTTGACCACAACTCATGAATTGACCATGACTGTTATCAGATTTTGGATGTTATTCTAGAAGGTTATTATCATTTTATTGTGGTCGTGTTGTTTAGCATGGCTATGGTAAATGTACCATGACCGTGATCAAGTGCAAAGTCTTCAAATCTTCATAAAATTATGCAATTTCTAACTCTTTCACTCAATTGAGTGACTATATTTTTGTAATACAAAACTAGTGTCCAAATATGAGTTCTACCAAGAAAATGCAATATGACACCAAAAATTAAACAAAATCTCACTCAGAAAGTGGTTAATCAACCTCCCCACACTAAAGCATTGCTTGTCCTCAAGCAATTATTCCAGTTTCCAATCAAAACCAATTCTCCTAAGTCAGAACTCATCCAACATGAATTCCTATTTATTCAACAAGTAAAAACTCACACAATGGGGCATTGAAAATTCACTCAGGAATACATTAGGCTTATAATTAACATGCAAACAGTCTTAAAGAGCTTCAAGTTCACTCTGCTCACCATCTCTAAGTGTTTTACAATTTTATATAGATAGGCAGTTACACTTAATATCACAATTCAATGAGCAAGTTCACAACTTTATAAATCAATAAGCTTAACTCAAATAAATCCAAAAATTCCACAAAAGTGAGACATGCTAGATTGTAATGGGGCCAAACATGTAATGTAAGATAGGTACTGGAAGAAATAGGCTATCAAAGGGATCCACTCAATCATATGAAAACATTCAAAAAGTAGGGGAACTTCTACTTGTTTTTGCATCTTTCTTCTTCATTTAAATTTTGATCCCTTTTTCCTTCTCTCTTTTTATTTGCTTTGGAGACAATGATTCATATACATATATATCTTTCCTTTTTTTTGTTTTCTCTTTTTATTTCATCAACCCCTTTTTGTCTTTGAGTTCACTTGAGAGAAGGACTTAGGATTTACTCATAGGCACAACATGCAATGTGTATTAGTTCCCCTTTTTTCCTCACATCAACAATTCACACAATATAGTTCAAGGACCAAAGAGAATTATTCTTTTAGGCTCAAAGTGGTCAACTAGGGGAAAAAATAATCAAAATAATTCATAGGTCTCAAGAAAGCCTATCAGAGTCTTATCTTTTAGAAATTTTAGAATTCATTCAAGGATATGCATCAAAACAGTGAATAGAACAATGCTAATGAAAATGATAAATTCACCCACACTAAGGGAATCAAGGCTCGACACTCACATTTATAAGGGTAGCTCTATGAATAGTTCAAAGTCATGCATGCTAATGTTCCCTCCTAAAAAAAACTCCAATTACCCCAATACATGCATAATTTTTTTTTTATCAAGGGAATAATTGAAAAAAAAAATTTCAAACCTGAGATTTGCAGAGTTCTAGAACCATAACAATGCAAGAGATCACATATATCACAAAGAGCTCAAGGTTAGGGGAGCAATGATACCCCTCCCCACACTTAAAACATGTAGTGTCCTCAGTGCATAAGACTAAAATGAACACAAAATAAAAGATTGAATTTAAATGGACTAGATTACTAAATCCCTAACTAAAATAAAAATGTTGAAATTGAAAAAGTACATGGAAAAAGAAATTATTTTTATTTTTGAAAAGACCACAACCGTGGTGGATGAAATTCTGATACCAATGCCAGATGTCGTACAGGATGTCACGACATCACGCTTCAGAACATGCAGATTATATTTGACTGTATGAACAGATTAAACAAGTATATAACACAAGAGAATTGTTAACCCAGTTTGGTGCAACCTCACCTACATCTGGGGGCTACCAAGCCAGGGAGGAAATCCACTAAAATAGTGTTAGTTCAAGGTCTAACAGCCACTGTTTACAACCTTCTCACCTAACCACTACCCGTGCAATCTCTACCTAAGAGCCACTCTTAGATATGAGAACCCCGCTCACTCCCTCTCAATCACACTCCCGTGTTTACAAATAAATCAAAGACACACCAGAGATTGCTCTCTGAACAAAAGAGATCAACTCTACACACTAGAGATCAACTCTACACACTAGAGATCAACTCTACACACTAGAGATCAACTCTACACACTCGAGATCAACTCTACACACTCAGGTCCAACACTTGATGTTAGGGTACCATCAAGGTGGCTCACAAAACACTCAAGTCCCAAAACTCACAAAATAACTCTTCAATCCCGGACTTGGTACAGAACTCGTGCAGCCTTCGTGTTTATATAGCAGTGAGCGTATCTGGGCTGCAACTTCTTGTGCTGGATGAGATCTATCATTCTTCTGAAGAAATCTGCACTTAAAGATCTAAAAGATACAGTTTGATCTTTTAGTTTTTATCTTTAATCTTTAATCTTTAATCCCTGAACGAACTCTTCTAGTTTGTAATTCGAACTTTAATTATCTTTTAGTTCGTTCCTAAAGATAGATCATCTTATCTCTTGCTAACTGCACAATAATCTGTTAAAGATATAGCAGATTTATATGTCCAGTATTTTCGGGCCAGATGTCCTGGACATCGTATCCGACATCGTGGATCCTGCAGCTTCAATGCTTTTAGCAACTCCAGTATTTTCGGGCAGGATGTCCTGGACATTGTATCCGACATCGTGGATCCTGCAGCTTCAATGCTTTTAGCAACTCCAGTATTTTCGGGCAGGATGTCCTGGACATTGTATCCGACATCGTGAATCCTGCAGCTTCAATTCTTCATTTGACATTTCATCTTGCCTTGTGCATTGTGCAGCCCGATCTTATTCTTTGACATAACGTTGGACATCATGTGCAGCAACTCCAGCTTTCCTTCATTGTCTAAGTGCTTATGTTTTAACAAAACTTTAGCCAATCTTTTAAAACTCAGTAGAGCTAAGCACTAACAATCTCCCCCTTTGGCAAATTTTGTCTAAAACATACTTAGACACTTCCTGAGCAGGTACGAGCAGTTATGCAAGTGGGATCAGCAACTTTCATTATCAGAGTAATCAAGCACAGCGGAATCTGTAGTTTAGACAAGTTGCAAGTCGTTTCCAGGATGTCAAGACATCTCTCGTGACATCAGCTTTCTGCTCCTGCTCCCCCTGTCTCCATGCTTACTGCAGCATCTTCTATCAGCTACTAGTCTTTTCCAGGATGTCAAGACATCTCATGTGACATCGGCTTTCTGCTCCCCCTGTCTCCATGCTCTTACTGCAGCATCTATTGTCAGCTACTAGTAGCTTACACCAGTCATCCTCAGCAGCAGCAGCAGTCTCCCCCTCAAAATCATATACATACAACTCCCCCTCAAAATCATGAATCATGCATACATCGTATCCTACTGCCATACATCGTATCAATCATGCATGCATACATCGTATCCTACTGCTCAAAATCATACATCATGCATAATACTACTATTGCATACATATTAATACCATTACTCCCCCTTTTTAGACAGAATTTGACAAAAGTAGAATGCATGAACTTAAGATGCAAATATTACAGACCAATAGTAATCCATTGTTCAAAGGGACATGCCCCTGTAGCTAATAAGAGCAAAAAACATAAAGGTCTGATGATCATGGGGTGGCTTCAGAATCATCATCATCATCTGAATCTGTATCCTCTGCTGCATCTTCCTCTGCCTCAGCTGCTTCTTCTTCTTCCTCAGCTGCTTCTTCTTCTTCCTCAGCTGCTTCACCATCATCAATGCCACTGTCTGAGAGTCTCTTGATCAGGCGTTCCAGCTCCATCTTCTTCTCTGTGTTGGCTTTGATGGTGGCTTCCAGCACCTTGCATGTGTCCTTGAGTTCAGCAATCAAAGTATCTTTGGACACAGCACCTGAAGCAGCAGCTTTCCCTGATGTCGAGACAATGTCTGGGACATGTGTCCCTTCAAACAGTTTGTAATGCAGGGATAGAGGAGATTCTCTCTTCATTACAGAGTCAGTGTAGTTTAAAATATTGGGATGTTGACTCAACATAATGCCACACAATACAGTTGGGAAGGCAATGGGTAATTTGACAGCAAAGGATTCTGAATGCTTAACAGTTTGATCAAATATATAGTTTCCAAAATTAAATTTGGACTTGGTTCCAACAGCATACAGAAATTTACCCAAACCTGTGGCAACAGTGGAAGTATGATTGGTGGGTACCCAGTTTGCAGCGCCAATCCTATGCAGGATTGCATACTTCACACTCAGCTTCCCTGCAGAAAGCTTCCCTTTCTTTGGCCAATGCTGGACTTGTTTGGCAGTGATTTCCTTGGCAATTTGATGCTCAGAAACAGCAATATCCACCACTCCATCTGTTGGTCTGCCCAGGTATTTGTTGATTACAGCAGGGGAGAATCTAACACATTTTCCTCTGACAAATACTTTTTGATACTCATCACTCTTTCTGTTTGTTATGTCAGAGGGAATGTTGACAATAAATTCCCTGACTAGACTTTCATAGCAATCTCCCAACTTGGTGACAGTTTTCAGCAGACCAGCAGCCTTGATGAGGTCCATGATCTCCTTGCAATCCAAGGCATCTCTTCCCAGTTCTCTTTCAATAGCAAGTCTGCGTTGATATACATATTTCCACCTTTCAACATTGCCAATGGAGTGGAATGAAATGTTGTCCAATGGTGCATCAGGGACATTTCCAGGCACCTTTTTCCCTGATTTCTTGGCCCGCTTGATGTCGGGAACATCTAGTTCGACATCATAATCAGAATCAGATGAAGAAATTTCTTTCCTCTTCTTGGAAGGGATTGCAACTTTGCTCCATCTGGATGTGGTAGGAGTGATTGGAGTGCTCTTCTTCTGTGCCATAGTTTTGATTCGTCCAGACCTCTTAATGGGAGTTTTTCCCTTTCTGCTTTGTAACCTTTCTGCAATGCCAGGTGCCAACCTGTTGGCAATGGGTTCCTCATCAGATTCTACTTCTTCCAGGTCAATGAGGTCACCTGAAGCAGGTTCTGGTGCCCTTGGTGCAGGGGTCTCCTTTGTGGCTTGATCCTCTTCCTCTGTTGATTCCTCTTTGCTGGGTGAAGAGAGGACTTCAGTATTTGGGGTGGAAGATGTCGGAACATCTTTCTCAGCATCAGGAACAACAACATCTGGGGTGGAAGATGTTGGAACATCTTCATCAGCATCAGGAACAGAGGCATTTTTCAGAATGTTACTTACAATACTGCGGATCTTCTTATCCATCTCTGTGTCTACTTCCCTAGGACTGGTTGCAAGGCTAGGGTTTTCAGAAATCTTCACAACCTGTTGTCGTTTGGGAACCAGTTTTTCAGGAACAGGGGCTTGACCAGGAATCACCTGTATGGGTTGGATATGGAATTCAGGTTGTTCCTGGATTGATGGTGCTTTGGTGGATGATGGAGATGATGGTACAGAGGGTGAACCAGGAGCTGAAGTTTCTTTTGGTGAGGTAGCCATGGAAAAGCAGAGCGTTTGGAATGATTTCGTAAATCTCTGAGAGCTGTTGAGGAATGCTGAAAACGAGATTACCACGAAAATATAAGTTTGAATGAGGAATGTAGAGGGACGTGTGAAGCAACGGTCGAATTTGTTTTGGCTTAGTAGTGAACGTGCTATTAATGTTAAGTGAGACGTTTGAGCACGTTCAGATAGCAGTAGCTGCTATAATTCCTCTAGCAGACAAATGCCCAGCTTGCCCCTCAGTTTTTCAAACTGATTTGCATCCAATGCCTTTGTGAAAATATCTGCTATTTGTTCCTCAGTGTCAACATGCTCCAGTGTGATAACTTTATCATCAACAAGCTCTCTGATATAGTGATGTCTAATGTCAATGTGCTTGGTTCTGCTGTGTTGCACAGGATTTTTAGAAATATTAATAGCACTCAAGTTGTCACAGTATAATGTCATGACATCTTGTTCGACATTGTACTCCTTGAGCATCTGCTTCATCCAAACTAGTTGTGAACAGCTGCTTCCTGCTGCAATATACTCTGCTTCTGCAGTAGATAGGGACACACAGTTCTGCTTCTTGCTGAACCATGAAATAAGATTGGTTCCCAAATAGAAGCATCCACCAGAAGTGCTTTTTCTGTCATCTGCACTTCCAGCCCAATCAGCATCACAATACCCAACCAGCATTGAATCTGAACAATGACAGTACATAATCCCATAGTCACTGGTGCCATTTACATATTTCAGAATTCTCTTTACTTGATTCAAGTGACTTATCTTGGGATCGGCTTGATATCTTGCACAAACACCTACTGCATAGGTGATGTCAGGTCTGCTAGCTGTTAAATATAGTAAGCTCCCAATCATGCTTCTGTACAGACTTTGATCAACACTGGTGCCAGCTTCATCTTTTGTCAGCTTCAAGTGAGTAGGTGCAGGTGTTCTTTTATGGCTGGCATTCTCCATCCCAAACTTCTTGACAATGTTCTTTGCATACTTGCTTTGTGAGAGGAATATGGAGTCTTCCATCTGCTTCACTTGGAGTCCCAGAAAATAAGTCAGCTCTCCAACAAGACTCATCTCAAATTCAGATTGCATCTGTTGGACAAAATGTCGAAGCATCTCATTCGACATCCCTCCAAACACAATGTCATCAACATATATCTGTGCTATCATCAAGTTTTCAGCATCTTGTTTGACAAAGAGAGTCTTGTCAATTCCTCCCTTCCTATACCCTTGCTGAGTAAGGAACTATGTTAGCCTTTCATACCAAGCTCTTGGAGCTTGCTTCAATCCATAGAGAGCCTTCTTGAGCCTGTATACATGATCTGGATGAGTTGGATCTGCAAATCCCTTTGGCTGCTCCACATAGACTTCTTCATTCAGGTATCCATTCAGAAACACGCTCTTCACATCCATCTGGTACAGCTTGGATTTGAGGATGCAAGCTACACCAAGTAACAATCTGATGGATTCAAGTCTAGCAACAGGAGCGAAAGTTTCATCAAAGTCTACACCTTCAATCTGAGTGTAGCCTTGAGCAACAAGTCTGGCCTTGTTCCTGGTTATAACACCTTCTTCATTGGTTTTGTTCTTGAAGATCCACTTGGTGCCAATCACATTAGTTCCCTCGGGTCTAGGAACTAGCTCCCAGACTTCATTCCTTTTGAATTGCTCCAATTCTTCTTGCATAGCATTGATCCAGAACTTATCAGTCAGTGCCTCTTTCACATTCTTGGGCTCAATTTTGGAGACAAAACATGAGTTGGAGACAATCTCAATCTCCCTTGATCTTGTAGTGACCCCTCTGTTTGGATCTCCTATAATCAGCTCCTTGGGGTGCATCTTCTGGATTCTAATGGAGGGTCTCTTGTCTGGTTGGTTGATGTTTGATTCATCTGTAGCAGAATCAGAGTTTTCTGCATTTTCTGCACTTTTAGCTGTATCTGCTACATTGTCTCCCGATGTTCTGACATCTTCTTCGACATCCTTCTTTCTTGCTGGAGTTAGATCATCAACAACCACATTGATGGATTCCATCACAGTTCTGGTTCTGGAATTAAATACTCTATATGCTCTGCTGTTTGTAGAGTATCCCAGGAATATTCCTGCATCACTCTTGGGATCCATCTTTCTCCTTTGCTCTCTATCTGCCAAAATGTAACATGGGCTTCCAAAGATGTGGAAGTGCTTGACAGTTGGCTTCCTCCCTTTCCAGATTTCATACAGTGTGGTTGGAGTCCCTCTTCTAAGTGTGACTCTGTTGTGGATGTAGCATGCTGTGTTCATGGCTTCAGCCCAGAGATTATAGGGAAGTTCTTTGGCATGAAGCATGACCCTAGCAGCCTCTTGCAAAGTCCTGTTTTTCCTTTCAACTATGCCATTTTGTTGTGGTGTAATGGCTGCAGAGAACTCATGAGTGATGCCTTCAGATGTGCAGAATTCAGTGAACCTGCTGTTTTCAAACTCTCTGCCATGGTCACTCCTGATTCTCTTGATGACACAGTCTTTTTCTCTTTGAAGTCTTAGACTCAACTCCTTGAATACTTCAAAGGTGTCTGATTTTTCTCTGATAAAGTTGACCCAGGTAAATCTGGAGAAATCATCCACAACAACATAGGCATACCTCTTTCCTCCAAGGCTTTCAACTTGCATAGGCCCCATCAAGTCCATGTGAAGTAGTTCCAGCACCCTGGAAGTGGTCTGATGTTGAAGCTTCTGGTGGGACATCTTGACTTGCTTTCCAATCTGACATTCACCACAGATTCTGCCTTCTTCTATTTTCAGATTGGGAATGCCTCTAACCGCACCTTTGTCAATGATTTTCTTCATGCCTCTTAAGTGCAGATGTCCAAATCTTTGATGCCATATTCTGACTTCATCTTCTTTGGAGGATAGACATGTGGAGGAGTAACTGGTTTCTTGAGGTGTCCATAGGTAACAGTTGTCCTTTGATCTGCTGCCCTTCATTAGAACTTCACTCTTCTCATTTGTCACCAAGCATTCTGACTTTGTGAAGTTTACATTGAATCCTTCATCACACAGCTGACTGATGCTGATCAAGTTTGCAGTCAGTCCCTTCACCAGCAGTACTTTGTCCAGACTAGGAAGTCCATCATGGACTAGCTTTCCCATTCCAGTGATCTTTCCTTTAGAGCCATCTCCAAATGTCACATAGCTAGTGGAGCAAGGTTCTATGTTCACCAGGAATTCTTTAACTCCTGTCATGTGTCTGGAACAGCCGCTATCTAGGTACCAATCTTCCTTAGCTGATGCTCTAAGTGAAGTATGAACAACAAGACTAACAGTCTTGTGTTTTGGAACCCACATCATCTTCCTTCCACTGCTGCTCCTTTGAGTTCCATGATGTGGATGGCCATGCAAATGATAGCAAAAGGGCTTTATGTGACCATACCTGCCACAGTAGTGACACCTCCACTTCTTTCTTTTGCTCTTTTTCTGCTGCGTTCCATGATGTCGAGACCAATGTTGTGACATCGTGGCTCCAGTGCTGTTTTTGGCAGGAACGAATTCTGTCATGGTTATTCTGCCAGCAGATTTATGATTAAACCCAAGTCCTCTCTGGTTTCCATCATTCTTCCCACACTGCAGCACCTCATCAAGCAAATCTGAGCCTTTATTCAGCATCTTTATTGACTTTGTCATGTTTTCCAATTTAGAGTTCAGAAAACCAACTTCTCCTTTAAGCTCAGAGATCTCCTCTTCATGTGCCTCCTTCTCAGCCTCCAGATTTGCAATGACCTTCTTCAGTTGTGCTTCTTGCTGAAGAATCTTCTCACTTTTGATGCATAGTTCTCTATAGGATGTAGCAAGCTCATCAAAAGTGATTTCACTATCTGTATCGCTTGAATCTTCAGCAGATTCAAATCTCCCAGTGAGTGCATTCACATCTCTGTCAGAATCAGTTTCTTGTTCACTCTCTGCATCATCAGACCGACATACAGAAAGTCCTTTCCTCTGCTTCTTGAGATGAGTGGGACATTCAGCTTTGATGTGTCCAAAGCCTTCACACCCACGGCATTGAATTCCTTTGCTGTGACTGAGCTTTTCATCTGACCTTTTCTGGTATTCACTACCTTTCCTGATGTCGAAAGGGATGTTCTGGACATGTGGTTTCTGCCTCCTGTCCATTCTGTTCATCACTTTGTTGAACTGTTTTCCAAGGAGCACAACTGCATTAGTCAGACCTTCATCAGTATCCAGGTCATACTCATCTTCTTCTCCTTCATCATTGGACACGAACGCCAGATTCTTGCTCTTCTTTTCAGCCCTATCCGAGAGTCCTAGCTCAAAGGTTTGAAGGGAACCAATGAGTTCTTCTACTATCATGTTGCAAATGTCTTGGGCCTCCTCTATTGCAGTGACTTTCATGTCAAATCTCTTAGGCAAGGATCTGAGGATCTTTCTCACCAGCTTTTCATCTGTCATCCTTTCTCCCAAGGCAGTGCAAGCATTGGCAATTTCAAGAATGTTCATGTGGAAGTCATGAATACACTCTTCCTCCTTCATCTTCAGATTTTCGAATTTTGTGGCCAATAGTTGCAATCTGGACATCTTCACTTTGGAGGTTCCTTCATGAGTGGTTTTCAGGATCTCCCATGCATCCTTGGCCACTGTGCAAGTGTTGATCAGTCTGAAGATATTCTTGTCAACTCCATTGAATAGAGCATTCAAAGCTTTGGAGTTTCCAAGTGCCAATTCGTCTTCTTCTTTTGTCCAGTCTTCTTCTGGCTTCAATTCATTAGTGGGCTTTCCTTCTGTGTCCAGCATCTTGGGATGTTCCCAGCCTTTGATGACAGCTTTCCAGGTTCTGCTATCCAGTGATTTGAGGAAGGCCACCATCCTTGCTTTCCAGTATTCATAGTTGGTTCCATCCAGAATCGGTGGTCTGTTCACTGGTCCTCCTTCTTTCTCCATGTTCATCAGAATTTATCTCCCTAGATCTCACTCAGTGATTTCGAGTGCCTGCTCTGATACCAATTGAAATTCTGATACCAATGCCAGATGTCGTACAGGATGTCACGACATCACGCTTCAGAACATGCAGATTATATTTGACTGTATGAACAGATTAAACAAGTATATAACACAAGAGAATTGTTAACCCAGTTCGGTGCAACCTCACCTACATCTGGGGGCTACCAAGCCAGGGAGGAAATCCACTAAAATAGTGTTAGTTCAAGGTCTAACAGCCACTGTTTACAACCTTCTCACCTAACCACTACCCGTGCAATCTCTACCTAAGAGCCACTCTTAGATATGAGAACCTCGCTCACTCCCTCTCAATCACACTCCCGTGTTTACAAATAAATCAAAGACACACCAGAGATTGCTCTCTGAACAAAAGAGATCAACTCTACACACTAGAGATCAAATCTACACACTAGAGATCAACTCTACACACTCGAGATCAACTCTACACACTCAGGTCCAACACTTGATGTTAGGGTACCATCAAGGTGGCTCACAAAACACTCAAGTCCCAAAACTCACAAAATAACTCTTCAATCCCGGACTTGGTACAGAACTCGTGCAGCCTTCGTGTTTATATAGCAGTGAGCGTATCTGGGCTGCAACTTCTTGTGCTGGATGAGATCTATCATTCTTCTGAAGAAATCTGCACTTAAAGATCTAAAAGATACAGTTTGATCTTTTAGTTTTTATCTTTAATCTTTAATCTTTAATCCCTGAACGAACTCTTCTAGTTTGTAATTCGAACTTTAATTATCTTTTAGTTCGTTCCTAAAGATAGATCATCTTATCTCTTGCTAACTGCACAATAATCTGTTAAAGATATAGCAGATTTATATGTCCAGTATTTTCGGGCCAGATGTCCTGGACATCGTATCTGACATCGTGGATCCTGCAGCTTCAATGCTTTTAGCAACTCCAGTATTTTCGGGCAGGATGTCCTGGACATTGTATCCGACATCGTGGATCCTGCAGCTTCAATGCTTTTAGCAACTCCAGTATTTTCGGGCAGGATGTCCTGGACATTGTATCCGACATCGTGAATCCTGCAGCTTCAATTCTTCATTTGACATTTCATCTTGCCTTGTGCATTGTGCAGCCCGATCTTATTCTTTGACATAACGTTGGACATCATGTGCAGCAACTCCAGCTTTCCTTCATTGTCTAAGTGCTTATGTTTTAACAAAACTTTAGCCAATCTTTTAAAACTCAGTAGAGCTAAGCACTAACAGTGGACTTGACCATGACCATTATCGACATTGATAGTAACTTCCTGGGGATCAATTGATCCCGATTGTACTTGATTTTGACAATGAATGCATATGTTGTGGTCAATTAACCACAATCATAGTATTGGCAGGAAGATTGTCTTAGGAACTAAATCATAGATGCGATAAAACGTAAATTAAATGGATACAAGTCATAGGTTGCCTCTCGAAAAGCGTTTGTTTAACGTGATGAGCCTGATGATGGAGATGCTCACAGGTTGAAGGGGTGCATAATGGTTAGCACCTGTTGGAATCCCTCATGGTATGCCTTTATCTTAATAGTGGGCTTAGCATCCTCTCCTTTGACAACTTCCATCATGTTGGGAATAAGTTTCTCTTGGGATGACCATTTGGGTAGAGATCCTTCTTTAGTGTTGATCTTGTAGATGTATAGTGTAGGGTCCAAACCCTTCATGTCATGAATGTTC
This sequence comes from Glycine soja, assembly GCF_004193775.1. Taxonomy (NCBI): domain Eukaryota; kingdom Viridiplantae; phylum Streptophyta; class Magnoliopsida; order Fabales; family Fabaceae; genus Glycine; species Glycine soja. Next base: position 2,385,150 of record NC_041014.1, read on the forward strand.
CACCCAAGGGTTTCCCTCTTATCCCTGAAAACCCGCAACAATTCAATTTCATGTAAATCTACAACAATCATAGCTGGAAGAGAAAATGGTGGGTTAATAAGAACATGTTAAAAGGAGATGGCTTCAACTCCAGTTCAGAAGGTTCTTCAATATGAGACTTTATCTTTGGAACATTGCCTCATTCCAACCTCTCACAACTAGGCAGTCTAGGACCATGTTGAGAGTGGATAAACGTCAGTATTTCCTTTACTTCAGGGTTCAACCTCCAAGTCAAGGTCCTCATCAGTGAGAACTCTCTCTCGAGGGTTAGGCATCCCCCACTTGGGAATGCCCCCTCCATCAACACATTAGAAATATCAATAGACTCTATAAAGCTATAGGAAGAAAATGAGGAAGGTTGTTTCAAGGTATTAGAAAGATTAAATATCACTCTTTAATCCCCTAGTCTAAGGGTGCGCCTACCAAGCCTAACCTTAACAAGAAAATCACAAGTACTAAGGAAATATCATCCCAATATGATAGGGACGTCCACATTAGCCTCCATATCTAAAATCACAAAATCAGCAAAAAGATGAACTTGCCCACCTTAACCAACACATCCTCAATCGCCCCTCTAGGATAGACAAATGAACGACTAGGAAGGTGAAGGGAGATGTTAGTTGACTCTAAGTTTGTTATGCCTAATTTCTTAAAGAAAAAATAGGGCATCAAGTTTATACTAGACCTCAAATCACATAAACACTTATCAAATTAAGGCCCCCTAATCAAGCAAGGAATAATAAATTTACCAAGGTCTTTCATCTTAGGGGGAAGTTTTCTAAGGACTATAGTAGAACACTCCTCATTAAGACTCACACTGCCAAAGTTTTCCAATTTTCCTTTGTTTGATAAAATTTCTTTTAAATGTTTGGCATAAGATGACATCTTTGAAATAGCCTCAACAAAAGGGAGGTTGATGTGCACTTTTCTCATAACCTCAAGAAAATTTTTAAATTGTACATTGATAAACGTCAAATTTACCAGATTTTCATATGCACTTTGTGATATTTATTTGACATTTTAGTTAACTTTAGGCCTTGTTTTGAATCAAATTCCCTTTAAATTTAGTTTTTACCTTGTCTTAGGTAGAATTTTATGTTTTAGTAATTTTTAATGAATTTTTTATATTTTTTCATAAAAAACAAGTCATTTTACCTAGAACTCCAGAGACCCAAAATCAACAGAAAGTTCTAGAAAGAGAAATTGTGAAAATTCAAGATAAAAGCTAGGAAAATCAAGAGCAAAATATTTTTTAAGGATAAATCAACTAAAGAAGATAATTCCTTGAATTAATTAGAGATATTATTTGTTTGTAGTTGTAACATCCCAAATTTCGTAAACTAGATTAAAAAGGATTGTTATTTATAAATAAATAGAGTTTAAAATAAATGATGAGATTTTATAAATAAATAAATAAAGAGATATAATTATTAATTAAAATAATGATTTGAGAGAAAATAAAAAGGGTATTTTATTTATTTGTTTGATAGAGAATAAAATAAAGTTTGTTTTTATAAAATAATAAATAAATAGAGTAAAAAATAGGTCGTAAATGCCCCTAGCTATAAATAACAACATGCTAGGTCAGTTTTCAGACTGACTCCTCAGCCTCCTCTCTCTCACAATGTTGTTTCTTCTCTCTTTTCCCAAAACCCTATCTTTTTCCCGCATGCCACCTAACCTGTCTCAGAAAAACGACGATCTTGGACTCGTTCACCGTTGGATCGTCATGAAATTTGAGCACCACGTTCACAACCCAATTACGAGCATTATCACCGTTGGGAATTTGGATATTATGTCTGAGCTAAGAGAAATACCCCTCGCATTGTAGCATTTTCCTTTCCCGCAGAAACCCAGAGCTGTCTCGGTAAAACTACGATCCCGGTTTCGTTAACCGTTGGATTTTTATGCAATTTGGATATGTTCTTCGAAATTCAATTTCGCACGCTTTCACCGTTAGGATTTGCGAGATAATATTTGTGGAGGGAGAAAAATAAATCGCATGGTGATAGTACAAGTGGAGGCTTCAGTTCCTTCTCTGTCCCTTTGACGAATTCTATCGGAGCAGCTAGAGGAAAAAAATTAGAGGAATCTCAGAGAACCGCTAGAGATGCTGCTATCGCTGGCTGAAGACACGTGAGTCCGCTTAGAGGTAAGGGATGAGTTATTCACAATTGGGAATTAGTGAGAACATGTGTAGGGATCTTTAGAGATATCAATTGGAATGGGTTTTGGGGTGTTTTTGCAATTTTCATTTTATCCTTATAATTATTACAGTGAATTATATATGTTTGACACACCAATCTTTGTGAAATTGATATGCTATTGTGTTGAGCGTGAACCTTATAAATTGAGTACTTTTTCTAATTAATATGAATTGATGAAATAAAGTAAGGAGAAATTTAGAGAGAAATATTGATTTTTTATTTTCTCTTTTTCTTGTTGTTTAGATTTTTATATATAATTAAAAAAATTAATATCATAATTGAAACTGACCAAAGTGTTCATATAATTATTTAGAATTTGTGCATTGAAAGCTTACTTTGTAATTTGTGATTCAATATGATGTATGCTAGCTTATACATATATAGAGGTAGTTATTTATATTAATAATTTATGTAAATAATATTGTAGAGTGTTATAGTATGATTCCAAAAATTATTAAGTGTTGGAGTTTGAGAATATTATGGTTAAATTTGATGAACATGTGTATGTTGTACCTTATGAATATCATTAGGAATGTTATGAGATGGTTGATGTGATGTTATGAGATGTTAAAGTGTGGACATGATATTCGATTGTAAATAAGTGAATGTGTTTAACACTTGATGTTACATTAATTATATCGTGAGCTATGGATTATACAATAACCCGACCAGTGTTTATGCGCAGTGTTAAAGAGAAAGTGTAGGTTCCTAGTTAGGAACCAATGTTAAATTGTAGCGCAATTGTGTTAAACATGTTTGAAACATGAGTGTGAGGTCGTGGTATTGTATAATTCATGAGCAATGCTTATAAATGAAATATGTGATGAATTGTGGAACAATATGTTGCCTTGAGATTATAATATTGTTATTGAGATTGAGTAAAAGTGTAAAGTAGAACATGTGTTGAATTGTGAGATACGTGAAAACATGTAATGGTGGATTGTGACATTATGAGATGTGAATGAGTTTTGGTTGTGAATAAGTGTGTGATTAATTCTTGATGTGACATTATTTGTGTTGTAAGCTGTGAATTGTACAATAACCCGACCAGTGTTATCTTGATGAAAAGTGTAAATGCGCAGTGTTAAAGAGAAAGTGTAGGTTTCCTATTTAGGAACCAGTGTTAAAGAGAAAGTGTAGGTTCCTATTTAGGAACCAGTGTTAAATTGTAGCGCAATATGTTGTGCGTGTTTAAGACACGAGTGTGAGGTCGTGGGTATTGTATAATTCACTAGCAGTGTCTGTGTGCTAAAATGATTTTAGGGGTTGGACCTGAATCAGGAGGGAGAGGCCCTGACGGACTCTTCGGAGTGTAGGCCTTGGGGGTCATCGGGTTTGAGTGCTCCTTTAAGCCTATGCTGATCCCATATGGTTGGAGCATTCTCGCAAAACATCGTGACCCTGACTGGTCTCCCTATGATTTTACTTAGTGAGAGTGACCTGGCAAACCCATTGTGTGGTGTGTCTTGTTATGTACTCCTAAGCGCCCCAGGGTGGTTTTTCACTGACATGGTACCACATTGCATGTAGGCTTGAGTCTTAGCATAATTGTCTCATGCGCTTGCTAATTGTTTATTATGAAATTGAGGTGTTATTATGTCTTGATCAGAGCGTGTGATTCTTGTGTAATGTGATTGATGATTGAAAAGTGTGATTGATGGATGAAAAGTGAACTTTGAATGACAAAGTGGTGGAATTACATGAATTACATGTAAGTAAGTTTTATTTGGTTTATATGATATGTATATCTAGTTGTCTTGTTTCTTTATTAGTTAGGAATGTGATAACTCACTCCCAGTTTGCTGTTTGTGTTTGGATCCTGTGATGATCTTGAACCTTGTGTTCGGGGGAGCAGATGACTAGGTGAACTGCTTTAAGGAATATTGTGCTGAAGGACGTCGGGACACAACGCTCTGATAAGATGTGACATTGGGATATAAGTTTTTATGTTAATTTTATGATGTTAGTCTATTTTATTTCACCTCACTGATTTAACAAAATATTTTTGTAAATTTGACGACCTTATTTTGAGCCGAATATATTTTTAATGAGTTTATTTGGTAATTGAAATGAATGTGAACCTTTTACCCATTTGATTTTTGTTTACCAATATATTTTATTTATTTATATATATGTCGGGGTAGAGGGTGTCACAGTAGTTTCTTGTGATTATCTCCTTTATCAAACCTAACTACAATTCTATAAATAGAAGGCTAGACATTCATTGTAAAAGTGTAGTAGTACCAAGCAGTTCTTATAATTATATTTTAGACTTCCACCTACTAGATGCCTCTATTATTCCATTAGATAGTCTAGGTTTCATTGTATTATTTTTATGAGTGCAATTCCTTCCACCTAGGAGAGGAAAGGATGAACCTTGCTTCGCTTATTTTTATGAGTGCAATTCCTTCCACCTAGGTTTCATTGTATTATTTTTATGAGTGCCTCTATTATTCCATTATGTACTCAATGCTTTTATTTGATTGGTCATCTTATAGATGAATTCAGGAATTGACTTTCACTTTGGCGAGCCTTGTTGAACCCCGAACATGAATCAAGTACTTAATTGAGATTATCTCTAGGGATAGAATAATCTTGGTTAAGCCTTGCTAATTCTCGGCCATTAATGTTGATTGCTTGTGTTGGTATGTCCAAGGGATTGGATATCGAGCAAGAATTTTAGAATCTACAACCATGCGAGAGCTAGGGTAGAATACATCAGTGAATTGGAGATGAACAAGAGAGATGAGAAGTTACAATGGATCGAGCGAATTCCAAGTCCAAACCTGGACATTCATTCATCAAGATCAACGTCATCATTCAAGTCTAGTATTTCTATCTTTACTTAATTATCTTATTGACATTTAATTTTTATTACAATTTATTTTATATTATTTATTTTGTGACAAACACAAAACAAAAATACAAAAAACCTAGTTCTTAGTTAAATAATGACATGAAATCCCTCCTTTATTCCTTTGGGAGACAACTTGGATGATAGTTCAATTACTACATCATGATTGGATTACACTTGGTCTATAAATTGAATTTAATGTGAAATAAAAACCCTAAAACACATCTTGCTGGTCATTCTTAATTCTATGAGGAAATGGTAGACTTACCTAAGGAGATGTCATTATCTCCTTCTTTTTATCCCCTTCTTTCTTTGGCACTGGATTCCCATTAGTAGGAACCTCAACTTTCTTCGGTGCTTGGTCCTTCTCAGTAAGGACACCATTTGTAATTTTGGGGAAAGAACCTTCCTTCTCCTCGAAATCCTCTTGCTTCTAGTCATCACAACATTGATATCCTCCCTCTTAGGATTTGTTTTAGGTTGTGAAAGAAGGTTGTTCAACTTCCTTTGTGACAAGAAAGGTTGTATATTGGTCAATTGAGACTTCACCTGCTTCATTCGCTGATCAATCCAGGCCAGATACTAAAGCATGATTTCTTAAAGAGTAGGTTGTCTCTCCTCTTATTTAGGCCTCTAATTTTGCATGCGTTAAGGCCTAAACATTCCTTGACTCTGCCTGAAGCCTTGTCCTTGATTCAAATTGTTGGGGAATTGATTATAAGAGTTGTTTCCTCCCCTAATAAAGTTGATTTCATCCATGGTTGTAGCTAGCTTGTCATCAATAGTTCATTCTCCCAGCCGATTCACAATACCACTTCTATCATAGGTTGGGAATAGAGGTGTAGTGATGGGGACTTGAGCTTTAGCTATCATGAGTGTCTCAATCTTTAGTGTTAGAGCTTGCATCTACTTTCCCAATTTAGTTTGGGAATAATCTTTCACCACCTGGTTGACGTCTCTCTTCATAATCCTCCTATCCCCTGGTTATTATAGGGGTTAGAGCACATATCTTCAATGATCCTGATGGCATTAGCAACAGTTTTTAACATGAGGTTACCCCCACGAATCTACTGCAAATTTGGATTAATATCTACTACAATTACTAACTAAATAACTCTTGCATTAGCTCTTATATTATGGAAGAATTCCCTATTGTAGGAGTTGAAATAAATGGCATTATACCAATTGATAAACATCTTTTGTTATCAATTGATAAAAAAATTATAGACACATGTATATGCCTTTTTTCAAAGGACACACTATTCAATCCCAAGGCTAAAGGTTGGGTTTAGTTGCCTTAATGTTTTTGAGTTTATTTTTCTTTTTCCTCATTTGTATATAGTTTTTTATATTCTCATTTTATATATAAAAGGCTTAAATATGTTTTTAGTCCCAGATAAATACACGTTTTTTTTTGCGTTTGATCCTTGATAAATTTTTCTTTCGAATTAGGTCCCTAATGTTTCAAAATTTTTGCCTTAGATCCCTGCCATTAGTCTGTAATCGTTAACTGCCTACATGGCTGTTAATTGGACACTAGGAGTGTGATGTGTCATGCCACGTGTAACCTTTGGTGTTACTGTTTATACACGTTAAATTATTTTTTTAAAAAAAAAACAAAGAAAACCTCATCGTTTCAATGTACTCCAAGGACTTTTTTCAGATCCACTCCATGGCCTCCCAAAAGCTATGTCATGGTTTTGGAGTTCATGTTTCTTCCATAACGTAACTCGGGGGAATCTCAGTGGTGAAACATCATCAAGATAGTGGACAACCCAAAAGCTAAGCAACATTCTAGGACCAAACCCAACAAGCCAATCACAATTTCTAACATCATGCTCAAATCCTTCTTTGGAAAAAACGTGTTTGGCCTCTTCGCCAATTCTAAATATTCCCTCAAATTTTGTCCCCCATCTCACAAATATATTTGAACTAAGAGTTCCATTTAAGGACTGATTAATCTCAATAACAACGACAACACAAAAAGAGCATCCTGCATTCTTCTAATCATTGATGTCCTTCCCAGCTCTCCTAGCCTTTCCATTATCAATTTCACTCCATAACCTTGCAATCCCATCTAAGCTGCAAGTCAAAAGTACATGCCTTACAGAACACTTACCATATCTTATGGCCAATGTCCCTTCCTAGTGGGTTCGACAAGGAAGGGCCACCGCTGAAAATCACAACGGTGAATAAGAGTGAAAATAGGAGTTACCAACAAGGACAAAGTGTGGGGGAAGGAGAGTCGATGCAAAGAGAAGAAGAGGATGAAGCCACCATGTCAGATCTGGAAAAAGAAACCATGGAAAAAGGACGAAGGGGAGTGGATCTCAAATCTAAAAAAAGAAACTATGTCGAGGGTGTAGTTGTATCTTGCGGCAGGGACATTGACTGGGAGAAGATGAAGTGGTTGTCCTCGGAGTCGCAATCATCAGAGAAGAAGTCCTTGGCTGGAGATGGGAGGCCATGGAGTTAATTTGAAAAAAGTTTAGAGAAGTTGTCCTCTCAGTACATTAAAATGGCGATACTTTCTTTTTTAAAAAAAATTCCAAAGTGTATAAACAACAACAAAAGTTACACGTGGCACGACACATCACACTCCTATGTGTCTAGTTAATGACCACGTAGGCAGTTAACGATTACAGACTAATGATAGAGACCGAAGGCAAATTTTTTGAAATATTAAGGACTCAATTCAAAAGAAAAATTTATAAAAATATGTATTTATTAGGGACCAAAAATATATTTAATCCTAAATAAAAGAAAAATTTATAAAATAAATGGTAGAAACATTTATAATTTGAATCAAAGTGGTAGCCTGAATTGTTTAAGTGTCATCATATTGCAAAAGCAAAAACTTCTTTTGAAGTCAACACATTAGTTTCAAATAATGGTACAACTTTGTCATAATAACTGGAAAAATCAAGAACATGAAACCCTTAAGGAAACTAAGCCAACTAAGAGGCACGTGCAAATTCACCAAATTCAAAAGTTCCAAACTAAGCCAATTTGCAATAAAAAATAGGAGTATCTGTTTCCTATTTAAAATTATTTTGCATTAGACTAAACATATAAGATTCTATTAACGGTAGATAAAAATTAAAGGCATATATAAAAAGTAAAAGACATACCTTTGTTTGGTTAGCCATATACGTTACATTAGATTTTTTTTGTCTACAAAATTACAAAAATGAAAAAAAAAGTCAAAACAGTAAAAGTGAAGTTTTTGTATTAAAAAATAAAAATGAAGACATAAAAGTAGAAAACATCTTTATTTAGTGAATCAAGCACATTGCATCCAATTTTTTGTATATACACTAACACAAATGAAAAAAAAAAAGAAGTCAAAATAGTAAGAGTAAAGATTTTTTTTTTCAGACAAAAAAAATAAGGCATAAAAGTAAATAACATACCTTTACCATAAGACCAAAAAAAGGTAAAGATTATTTTTTACGCAATGGGCTACATATATTTTATTTAACAAAAATAATTTAAAAACCACATCTTTTGAGGAGTAAATGAATACATTGATACAAATAAGAGCAAAATTTTTGATAAGATAAAATAAATAACAATAGAGGGATGAAAAGGACGAATTGCTCACATTTTTTTGGCACAATTTAAGTTTAATACAAACGGTGATTGTTTGGCGCGATTTTAGCTAATGGATTTTAATTATAAAAGAAAACTTTAACTTTAGGTTTGTAAAATTTATTTGCTTGATAACTATTGATTTAAGCAAATTCTCCAGCAAAAATTTATTTAAGCATTTTTTTCTATTATATTAAAGTTTTCTTTTATATTTAATATTTAAAATAAATTATCCTTTCAACAGATTGATATCAACCCAAATAATAATTTTGATTGTGATTATTGTTCCCCTACATTATACTTTCCATGAATTGTAGCTTAGTTTAGGTTTGATTATTTTAACAAAAACAACTAAATATGATTGTAAATTTGATTCCTAATCATTTTTGTTTATTTTGATTGATTTTTATTTTGTTTGTTTAAACGAGAAAGAGAAATTAATTGCACGAGACTTAGTTACACGGACCTGACTTCTTTGTTATCTTTTTTGTGTTGTCCTTCGTTTTGATTCAAAACGTCGTCATTTTAAAACACAACTTTCAAAACGACGTTGTTTTGGAGAGATAACAAAAAAAAAGGATAGCAGAGAAATCAATTTCTTAGTTACATTAGAGTGTGTGTTGACAAACACATTCAACAACCCTATTTTATATAGTATATAATAAATGAGAAAACAAATTAATTACACAAGACCTAACTATACTAATGCTTGCCACGTTTGCTAACAAACACAGTCCCCAGCCCCATTTTATATAATATATTGTTTGATTTTGATTTTGATTCATGATATATATATATATATATATATGCCAACACGAATAATTTTCCAATTGCATTTGTGTGACATGTATGCACTTGGTGCCATTTGAACAATTTGATTTTAAAAATGAACCCAAGTCCCAACAACTATTCGTCTATATATATTGGAATTCATTGACTTATAATTACAAATGGACGCATCGGACAGTATTCAGAGATCAACTTTTTTTTTTTTTCTTTTCAAAAGAAGACTACATCTTGGTCCTTGAGTGTTTTGGCGAAGAACTTAGATTCACATCCCCAAGTGAACACCTTGTATAATTCACCGTTCAAAAGTGGTTTAAAAGATGACACATTTCTCTGTTAAAAAAAGACTAAAAAACAAGGTGGGTTCTGAATTTCTAAAATATTTCCATATTCATGTATTAGAATCTTAATAATGTCCAAAGAATCTATTTTTATGTGACAAAGAGAGGAAAGAAGTAATTAGGTAAAGAGTGATGATGATAATAATTACATAGAGGAGTAGATGAGGGTTGCAATAAAGGGAGAAGAAACCAAACCTACTCACTCACCTAAACTAAACTAAACAAAAGAGAAATAAATAATTAAAAGGAGAAGATGATTTAGAAATTGGTTTGTGAAGAGAAGAGGATGAATAAGAGTGGGGGAGGAGAGATGAGTAAGTGGCCGTTCACAATCTCTAAGTATCTTTCTATTTTGGCAGGTGCTGGATTGGGCTCTAGGGAAAGAACATTCAGTTCTTCTCAGAAGATCAGAGTTGAAGACATTTGTGGACTTACATGCAAATGAGGTTTTCCTCATATATAGTATATTCTATCTGGACTAACTTAATCATAAGTGTGAAATTAGTAGCTAAAATATTCAAGTGCAGGCAGGGAAAGGTGGAGAGTTATCACATCATGAAACTTCTATAATCACTGGTGCTATAGATTTGACTGGGAAGACAGCTAAAGATGCAATGACACCCATATCTGAAACTTTTTCTCTTGATATAAATTCAAAATTTGACATGTAATATGTCATAACTCATAACTTTTAACTCATACAGATGTTTTACTCCCAATCTATCATCTATAAATACAGTTCACCTTTGTCATCAGGCATACAATGACACAAATAATAAGCAAAGGTCACAGTCGAATACCTATACATTCTGGGCACCCAAGAAATATTATTGGCCTCATATTGGTAAGCAATTGAAGAATAACATATGGGAAATAGAATGAATTCAAGTATTTTCTGCAATAAATCTTGAATATATAACTTGGGCAGTATAGTATTGCCATTATGTTCATACAAATTAATGAAGGCAAAAAAGAAAGCTTCCATTTAACATCTGAGACAATGCTTCTGTTTCTCAACATTGGTTATTAATATTCTTTATTCATATGGTATTACTATTAATACTTTTGCACTGGTTAAAAACTTGATATTCTGCCGCCCAGAAGATGAGACCCCAATAAAGAATTTGATTATAAGGAAAATTCCAAGGTAATAGAACTAATTTGACTGGAATTTTATAAGCCACATGCCATCTGGCCTTCAAAAACAGGATGGCCATCAGATATATTACTTGTGATTTTCATTCATGCATGAGTCACTAGTACTATACTTAGTATACTAATTACATGATATTGCTCAATTAATAATCATGTAACAGGGTTTATGAAAGTTGGCAACTATATGAGATATTGAATCAATTCCAGAAGGTTCACAGCCATATGGCTGTTGTCTTGAAATCCAACAAAGACACAGAGAGCACTATGGGCGCATCAACCTTTTTGAATATAATTACTAATAAAATATCAAACCCGTCTCAAGTTGTTGTAGGTAATATCTTACAGAATTTAGCCATGGTGTCATATCAAATCAAATAACATTTTATTTAAGATGAATTGCATAACAAAAGTAGAAAAAAATAGTTTACTGGAACAGATTAAATCACTACTTATGTTTGTCAATCTGGGATTTTCAGAATCTGATTCTTCCTTTGTCCTGGAAATAAGTCAGAGAAGTTCTGTACATGAATCCAGTGTAAACTCTAGTGATGCAGAATTTCGTAATCCAACATTAAAAAATCTAATGGAACTAGATGGTGAAGTACATCAAGAATCCAACCAGTGGGAACAAGAAAATGAATATTTCTCACAAGAACAAATAGAGTCTCTTCCAGATGTTAAGGAGGTTATTGGCATCATCATAATGGAAGATGTCATGGAGGAATTGTTCCAGGTTAGCATGGTGGTTTATGCTAGAACTTCATTTGTTTTCCTAATTTTATGTCTAAAGTGCAGAATACTTCATATTCCTATTTGTGAGACCATATAATATTTCATTCCTTTAGTGATGATAACACACATGGACCACATGGTTATGACTAAGACAAAAAGATAAAGGGAAGCAGGGTTAAGATTACTTCTATTAAGACCTTCACTACTAAAAAATAGGCTTTCTACATCGCTACATTAACATCGTTTATTTCAAAAACCGATGTTAACGAAAGCGCAGTGACATTTTTGTAATTAAATGGAAGTACTTAACATCGATTTTAGCAAAACTGATGTTAACTAGTTGAAGTTAACATCGGTTATTTAAAAAACCGATGTTAACATGATGTTAAGATGAATATGGTAACATCGGTTTTGAAAAAACCGATGTTAACTTCATAGAGTTAACATCGGTTTTCAGAAAGCCGATGTTAAGGAGTTGAGCTTAACATCAATTTTTTAAAAACCGATGTAATGTAGTTGATGTTAACATCGGTTTTTCCAAAACCGATGTTAACGATATTATGTTAACATCGGTTATCCTTAAAAAATCAATGTTGTTATGTTTATAAGTTAAAACTTGACATTTCATAACCCGCGCGCGCTTGAAAACCTTGCCCTCCCTCTTCTCTTTCTCCTCCCTGAAATCAGTCTTGTCTTTCTCCTCCCGCCTGAAATCTGCTGGAAACCGCTCCCTCGACACCCACATTGTTCTCAATACTACCGGAAACCCCTCGGCCGAACCCACAGAACCCCCTACACTGCTCTTCGAAGTGTGGCTCGAAGAAAACCCTACATACATTGTAGGTAAAGTTGGTGTATGCTAAGTTTCCTTGGGTGTTCATGTTTTATTGATGATAATAATAATAATACGTCTTCAGTTGCAGTATTGCTGATTGAGGTACGAGGAAAGCTTCAAGTTTCGTGCCATTTTGTTACATCTCACTGCCATTGTCACTGTTTGGGTTGGAGGTAAGCTTGGTCTCTTTTTCATTTGTAGTATAGTTTACTCTTTTTCACTGCCATTGTCACTGCCATTGTCTCTGTTTCAGTAGGTGTTCACTCTTTTTCATTGTCACTGCCATTGTCACTGTGTGTAAAAGTAATATAGTTTACTAATTTGTCTTGTACTTTTCTGTTCAATGTTGTAAATAGTGGTTTATGAAGTGACTGATTGGGTTAGTGAAAATTGATTGGGCAGGGTCTGAGCAAAAAGCTAGTCCATCTATTGTCTGCGTTGCTTTTTGTAGTTTCTTTGGCAATTTTCAGGTATCCCATTTCTTTAATTTTTGAATCTTTGATACTAGTTTACGTGTGTGAACTGCAATGCATTGATTGCTGGTGTTGCTACAATGTTTGAATGTAAAAACAACAAATAGTTGCTTATACTTTTTTATGGTATCACCTGATTTTATGGGGTAGAATTGATTCTTATGTGTCATCCAAACATGATAGTAGCTCTTTTACATTTGGGATGTATAGTAGGGTTTGTAGTTAGAGGTTATTTAGGAATGGATGTTGTGTTCATATGCTTAGGGTATAAGAGAATTGTTTAGTAGCCATGTTCATTCTCCTTCTGTTATATGAAATTGTTTGTGGCAATCATAACTGAATTCATTCTCCTTCTGTTAAATGAAATTCATGGGATCAAATGTGTGGTATTGAGCATCCATACAAACTTAATGGTGAATCATAATTATAGAGCCATAAAACATTTTGAAGGATATAAGTGATTTTCTGTGAGTTGTTGTTTTCTTTTCCCCTTTGTTTTCCCTGTGCACAAGTCCAACTCTCCAAGCCTTGCTCTACTTCCCTAATCCTCATATCTAGACACCAAAATAAGGTATTCTAGATATTAGGAGAACATGTATTTTGTTCTAATTGTAACACCCATTACATAAGAAAACCCTGGCTAATATTGCTTGACCATTGATTTAGATGGATTGAGAAATGTTTCTCAAAATGTCTAAGCCAAGTCCAGGTCAAGAAAACAACTTCATCAAACAATCTGTTAGCATCAAATTCTGCATTTGAGAACAGAATTCTGTTTCTTAATTTCCAAATAGCCCAAGTTACCGCAAGCCACCAATATCTCCACCTCTTAACCCTTAACCCATCTGCCTGGATGAAAATATGCTGGAGAAAATTTTGTTTAGGCCCAAGAGGAAAGGCACTTTTTAAATTCAGCCAAGACATTGATTCCCACCAAATTGGTTGGATGAAGATGCAATGGAAGAATAGATGGGATGCCTCCTCTTCAGCACCTCTGCAAAAAGGACAGCACAAATCTTGAAGTTGTACATGTCTCCTATGCAGATTCATCCTTGTTGGTAGTCTGTCCCTTAATAACCGCCAAGCAAATATCGTTATCTTGCTAGGAATTCTAATCTTCCATAATTCCTTACACCATTCCTCTTGCTGACCTCCTGTAGAAGTTTCCAAAATTAGATTATATGCACTGCGTGTGGAATAATTTCCTGATTGATCACCTAACCACTCCCATTGATCTGATCCTTGCTGCTGAATGTTCATGCCTTTGATCTCCCTTAGGAAATTGATGGCTGACTCAATTTCATTATCAAATAGTGATCTTCTCCACATAAAATGCCACTCCCATCCTGAATGCAGATGTTGTCCCATCTGTCTAATGGTTTGGTTTTGCTGTGACGATATTAGATACAGTCTAGGATATCTCTTTGCTAAAGGTTGCTGTTGCTGACTCCACTTATCTTCCCAGAACCTGATCTTATCCCCACCTACAACCTTCCACTTCATTTTGTTATGAACGATGTCTCCGTGATGTGTAGAATTTAGTGTTTGTTTTAAATCCTTCCACCACACAGATTGGTGTCCTACCCTCCCTGCTTCATGGAGACTCCTCCACCCTCCATATTTTGACTCCAACACTCTGGACCATATCTCTCCCTTCTCTTGCATTAGATTCCATTTCCACTTGCCGAGTAATGCAAGGTTAAAGGTATCAATATCTTTAATCCCCAACCCACGTTTTTCCTTTGGCAAACATACTTGGTCCCATTTAATCCATGCGATCTTATTCTGATCTAGTCCTCCACCCCACAAAAATCTACGTTGTATCCTTTTTAGCCTTTCCACCACTGTTTTTGGGATCCTGAAAAAAGACAAGAAATAAATTGGGATTGATGTTAGTGCAGCCTGAATTAATGTCACTCTCCCCCCCCCCCCCCCCCATGAAATATATCTTTGTTTCCATTTTGCCAATTTCCTCTCATATTTATGGACAATGTTGTTCCACATTTGTGTTCGCCTCGGATTAGCCCCTATAGGTATGCCAAGATATGTAAAAGGAATAGTTAGCAGGCTGCAGTTTAAATACATAGCCGCATCACTCTTCCACTGATCTGAAACCCCAAAAGCTCCAAAGCAACTCTTTGCATAATTGATTTTTAGGCCTGAGATTAACTCAAAAGCCCTCAAAGTAGCCTTTAAAGCTCTCACATTTTCCATATTTGTTTCTCCAAAAAATATGGTGTCATCTGCGTATTGTAAAATACTTATGTCAACCTTTTTTTATCCCACTGGATAGCCTTTGTACATATTTTCAGCTATTGCCTTTCTCAGCAGACCAGATAATGCTTCCACTACCACATTAAATAGGAAGGGTGCTAGCGGATCCCCCTGTCTAATTCCTTTTTGAGGTAGGAACTCAGTTGTGGGACTTCCATTCACCAAAACTGATATTGACATAGACTTTATTCCTTCAATCCATTTGATCCACCGAGAGCTGAATCCAAACCTTCTTAACATGTAGAGCAAGAATTCCCAAGATACCGAATCATATGCCTTCTCAAAGTCTATTTTAAATATAAGGCAAGGCTTGTGGTTATTTTTTGCTTCATCTATTATCTCATTGGTGATAAGTACACTCCGCAACAAGTGTCTACCTTCAATGAAAGCAAATTGTGTTTCCTCAATTATTGCTGGCATCACTTTTCTGATTCTGTTTGCAAGCAATTTCGCCACTATCTTGTACATGCACCCAATTAAGGATATGGGTCTATACTCTCCCAAATGTTGTGGGTTTGATATCTTGGGAATAAAAGCTATAAAAGAAGCATTACAACCTTGGGGAATAACACCATTAGCATGAAACTCATGGATATATCGAAATATATCATGCTTTAATGTATCCCAGAACTGCTTTATGAATCTGAAATTAATGCCATAAGGACCTGGGCTCTT
The DNA here is from genome assembly GCF_004193775.1 of Glycine soja. NCBI lineage: Eukaryota > Viridiplantae > Streptophyta > Magnoliopsida > Fabales > Fabaceae > Glycine > Glycine soja. Next base: position 2,401,112 of record NC_041014.1, read on the forward strand.
ATCATTGCTACATTCCCAAAATGCATTCTGTATTTCTATCTCCTGAAAAGGGGCCACAAGCATGGCATTCTGCTGTTGGTCTATGGTTTTGAAAGTAATACCATCAATCTTAGGTCTATGACTATCTGCTTCTTGAAATCTCTCGGAGAAGAAGGTTCTGATTTCTTCCTTCACCTTGTTAGGTTCATCTATCCATATACCCTCAATGAGTAGTCCTTTAATGCAATTTCTGTTTCTATTTGCATTCATCCTGATATGGAAATATCTGGTGTTACAATCTCCCTCCTTTAGCCATCTTGATCTAGATTTCTGCCTTAGCAATGATTCATGGGCTTGGGCAGCCACCCACAAATCTTCCTGCAACTGCTTTCTTTTACAAATTTCCAAATCAGTCATCTGTCTATGCAATGTGTCCTCCTCTAGCTTATTTAGCTCCTCTTCCAGGTTCTGGACTTTTTTAAAGCTATCCCCATATTCTTCCTTGTTCCATATCTTTAGTCTACACTTCAGCCTTTTGATTTTTTTCTTTTAATACATATGCTCCCCATCCTGAAACTTGGACAGAATTCCAGCATTGATTTACTACTTCTCTGAAGGACTTATCTGTTAACCAGCAATTTAATATCCTAAAAGGTTTAGGACCCCAATCAACATTGTTAGCTCTAAGTAGAAATGCTGCTTTGGAGGCCCCTCTTCTAATCCTCTCCAACCCCTGTACTTGGAAGTCAGAATTCTGCTCCAAAATTGGTCTGGTTGCTGAAACATCAACCATTTCCATTTAATTAGAAGAGCTTTGTTGAGAGCCTTGATGTCTTTGATTCCCAATCCTCCCCTTTCTCTAGAGGCACACACTTGACTCCAAGCCACCCAAGCTATCTTCTTCCCTTCTAGATTACCACCCCAAAGAAAGTTTCTTTGAATGGCAATAAGTCTATTAATCACTGCTGTAGGGGCTCTGAAAAAAGACATAAAAAACAAGGGCAATGCTATTAAGACAACATTAATTAAAGTGATTCTGTCAGTCATTGATATACTTCTCTAGTTCCATTTATTCAGCCTAGCCTCGAATTTTCTTATTATAGGCTCCCACACCACCTTCCTTCTCGGATTGATTCCTATAGGTAGCCCTAGATAGCAGAAGGGAAAATGCAGAGGGCCACAGTTCAAGTAGTTAGCAGCAAGTCTGCACCACTCCTCAGATTGCCCAATTGCTCCAAATTGGGTCTTAGCAAAATTGATTCTCATGCCAGAAACCATCTCAAAGCTTCTAAGAATAGCCTTGATAACTTTAACATAATCCATTGAAGCTTCCCCAAAAAAGATAGTGTCATCAGCAAATTGAAGGATATTCACTGCAACCTTGTTCTTCCCCACCATAAAGTTGTGGAAGCAGTGTTTGGATATTGCTTCCCTCATCATTCCTGTCAAACGTTCAGCAACCAAGTCAAACAATAAAGGGGCCAAAGGATCTCCTTGTCTCAAACCTCTTTGAGGCTTAAATTCAGTAGTTGGGCTTCCATTCACTACGATAGATATAGAGGCTGATGTGAGGCACCCCTTGACCCAACTAATCCACCTGTCATGAAACCCCATTCTTCTCATCATATAAAAAAGGAATTGCCAAGACACAGAGTCATAGGCTTTTTCGAAATCCACTTTAAACACCAAGCAAGACCTCTTTGACCTCCTAGCCCCCTCAACAACCTCATTAGCAATCAGAACTCCATGGAGCAGCTGTCTACCCTTGACAAAGTTTGACTGCCTTTCATCTATGAGGTGATTCATGACCTTGCTAAGCCTATTAGTTAGAATTTTAGCAATGACTTTGTAGACACATTCTATGAGGGATATGGGTTTGAAATCACTAATATATTGAGGGTCCTTAATCTTAGGGATAATGGCAATGAATGATGAATTGAGACCCTTAGGAAAAGCAGTGTTCACATGAAATTATGCACAAAACCTTAGAAACTCAGGTTTCAGATCCTTCCAAAAATGATTAATAAACCTAAAATTAAACCCATCTGGCCCTGGGCTTTTGTCATTGCCACAAGCCCACACTGCACTAGAAATCTCCTCCTCTTTAAAAGGCTCAACCATCAACTCTCTTTGGTTTGAAGTCAAGACATTAAAAGAAACACCATGTAGATTAGGTCTGAGCAGATGAGGTTCAGAAAACTGTTCTGAAAATGCTGCAGAATTTTAGCCTTAATCAAATTAGGGTTTTCTACCCAGATACCATCAATCAGCATCCCCCTCAAGGCATTTCTCCTCCTGCTGTGATTAATAATTTTGTGAAAGTAAGAGGTATTGCTGTCTCCCTCTTTGATCCATTTGCTTCTTGATTTCTGTCTCATAATAGACTCATGAAGAGTAGCCTTTTCCCAAAGGTCAGCTTGAGTTTTCTTGAGCTCTTGGACTTGCTGGTCAGAAGGCTGAGTTGTCATAGAGTTTTCCAAATCATTTAACTTTTGTTGGATCTGCTTCACCTTGTTGCCCAAGTCTCCAATATTGTCTTTACTCCAATTTTTCAACCTTTGCTTGAGGTTCTGAAGTTTGCATTTTAGAGCATAACCACCCCACCCCCTAGGCTGAGTTTCAGACCAGCAATCCCTCACCACCTTCTGATAGTCTTTATTCATTAACCAACCATCATAAACCTTAAAAGGCTTAGGGCCCCAATCAATGCATTTAGAATACATAATGACAGGACAATGATTAGAGTAATTCCTTTCAAGGTTAAATTGGGAGCTATCAGGCCACTTAGATAACCATTCATAAGAGACTAGCACTCTATCCAATTTTCTTTTGCATGATCCATTTGGCCTAACCCAAGTAAAGGGCTTACCCACATAAGGAATGCCATCTACCTCCATAACAGCAAGCCAATCATTGAATTCAGCTATAAGATTAGTATCTGGATTATTGTGATTGCTTCCCATTCTTTCAGAGGGATGTCTAACACAATTAAAATCCCCTACAAGACACCTGCAATTAACTTGGGACTGAATCTTCCTTCTACTTAAACTCTGCCACAACTGTCTTTTACCTTCTATATCACAAGGAGCATAAATATTGGCCACAACAACTCTCTGCATGTCAGCCAACCAAACCCCTTCCAACATAATGAACCCCTTTTTCAGAAATTCTGAAATCAACCTGGAAGTTTTGTTATTCCAAACACACAGCAGCCCCCCAGCAGTGTTCACAGCTGGGTGCCATTCCCAAGCAATATCTGGGTGCGCCCACAAGGCCTGGCAAGCTGCCTTATCAAAAGAGTCCCTCTTTGTTTCTTGCAAACAGAGAAGGTCCACCTTCAGCTTCCCAACCAAGTTCCTGATAGAGGCTCATTTAATACCTCTACCCAGCCCTCTAATGTTATAGGATAGAATATTCATCTATGGGCTTTCCTATTACCCAACTCCATAGCTTCTTTTCTGTCTCTGGATTCCATATTGACATAGTTTTGGATAAAGTCAGAATGGTCTGTATCTGCCTCCATGCCTATGCTTTTTCCCAAATTCCATAGTTGCTGAGCCTCTTCCAACACCTTTGTATTGCACTCAATTTTACTTTTTAACCTCCTTTCTGCTTCAAAATGACTCTGGTTTTGGGCCTTGTCCTTGGTACTTATAATATGACTAGACACAAAATTTGTGAGTACTTTAGTACCTCTGCACATAAGTGTATGCTTGCATGTGTCTCCAACATAAGTGTATCAATGCTACATAGCAAATTAAATAATAGCCATTTAATTAGGATTACAAGGCAGACAAATAAAAGGTACTGCACGCTTTCCTTAACCACAAAGTCAAACCAGTTCAATATTCTCTCTTTAAAATCTGTTGGGATTTTTGCATCCCTTTTCAAACAAACCAGAAATACAGAGTTGTTATGCAGAATTATAAGTGACAAAATAGAAGCCATTACACATATAGATACCAAACTATATTCGTGGATATGATATATAACGTGAAAAAAACTCATATCAAGCATTAATTCCATCTCCGGGGTTAAGTTTCATAGACCCCAAGTTGGCCACGTGAAACTGTGATGCATACTTATTGGAAGAAGCTTCTATCACTGGCGGTTCATTCAGAAATGCCCAGCTGCTTTTGGTCCACCTGCATTAACCCCAATCATTTTCTAAAATATTAATCATTTAAAGGGATTCATAATAATACACCAAATTGTGCAATTACTATCTGTGATTTAATTTACCAGGCATTTTTCTTGATAAGATGCTCTAAACTTTTCTGGTCAACGTCCATGCCTAAGGACTCCTTTATGCTGGCCAAGGTCACGGTACTTGACTTATGAGAATTCTCTGAATCCTCAAATTTTCGGGCCTGCCCACTATCCATCATAAACATCAAGATATATTACTAGCTTTTATATATATGTGTGTGTGTGTGTGAATTTCTGACACATAGAAGGGGGAAAAATGTAGAGATGTAGTTAATTTCAAAGTTAAAAAACCTGAATAGTCTCAGACAGTTTGGACATAGCTCTGAGGTGTTCTAACTCTGTCTCCTTCTTTACTCTCCAATAAGCATTAATTTCTTCTTTGGTGAGTGATCGATTCCTCTCTATTGTAGCTGCAACAATAACAAATTTTTCCTCCATCAGAAATCACAAGTGATTTATGATCTAGATTCGACCAAGAGGTGAAGCATAAGTGCATAACATAATACGAGAAAGAAACAACACTAGTACTAATTAATTAATTAATTATCTATACCTCATTCAGGATCCAAGATCAGAGAGTCCCATCCTGCCATAAGAGAACCCATTGTATTTGTTGCTGAATTAATTTCTTTATCGTAACAAACTTAGCAACTAAGCCACACTAGCTCCTCCAATGCCTTTCTAAATCGATGACCTGTTTCTTGATATATATATATATATATATATATATATAAGTGCTGGTCAGTGTAGTGACGAAGCTCCGGATTGTTTCTCTATTTTGTTCTTATCTCTTGGCAAGGTTTTTAGATTGTGATGAGTGGACAAAAGTGTCACATCCATAGGTTTTGGATGTTAAGGGATAATGATGATGATAATGATCCTACTGTGAGTCAATTATCTCAAAGCAAAGCAAGGCAGTATTTCCATTTCGTTCTAAAGTAGCATAAACCACTATGCAACAAGTAGAGAATTAAGTGGGAAACTTCATCAGTTTTTGATCCCGTAGTTGCTTGAACTGGCTTTTCCTTAGAATGAACACGATTCTTTTCACTCTCTGCTAGTTCAGACCCAAAGGAAAAATTAATTTCACAATGGATGCAAAACAACAACCACAGAAAATGAGACCTATGTTATTTAGGACTAACCTCTAACCCTATCAAACTGCATTTTGAAAATTAGAATTCTTGTAATTCAGCAACTGTACAAATCCAGAGTACAATTGTGTAAATAAATTCTTGCAATTTAGTAATTTTGGTAGTTAAGACTTCTATAATTGGATTGGAACTCCACCAATTGGAATTCTGCAGTTCCTCTTCCAATGGTATTAGTTGGAAAAAGGTTGGTTTTTCTTTTTACCATATTAGCTCCCCTAGCATCCCTCTTGGTTAATAACAAAGAAAAATGCTAGATAGTAGGAGACAGAGTTCAATAAAATTTGTACTTCATCTTTTGCCCAAGGCTGTACTCAGTTCAATAAAATCTGTGTATCAACTACCTAAACCTGCCCTAAAGTAACTTGGGGGACATAGATGGAAACAAACCCATGTTATTTGCACATATAGCTAACTTCTTGGGAAATATGTAGAGCATGCATTTAGCTTCAATGAATTAGACTGTACTCAGTTCAGAAACAATTTTAGATTGGAATTAAACATTGTTTCGTCCATCCTAATCATTCAACCATAAATTGGATTTAATAACCCACAAAATAGTAGCTGTTGAATTTAATTTTGTACCATGAAAATGTCAAAATTACAACAAGCAAAGAAAATTGAATATTTTAAGGCTTTAGTCACAGGAAGCACATAGACTTTAGAAAACAAGGCAGCCACATCACCACAGTTTTTATTTTAAGAACTTTAGCAATTAGTTTTAAATGTACCAATATTTTCCCTCTATCCGTTGAACAAGTAAGTGTATGTTTATGTTGAATAAAATTGATTTTGATTATTGTAGAATTGATTTTGACACAAATTTTGCTGAGCAAAAAAAAAAAATTTGAGTCTTGATTCTGATGTAATCTGCAACTCAATTATTCAAACCAAATCCAGCCTAAAACTATGCTCTTGGCAGGTCTGACTTCTTTGAAGGTTAGTGGCACGACATCCTTAGTTCAGAGACAATATCTAACGGCCCCAACATTTGGGATATTCTACTTCTAGAAGGTTAGTTGCACGACATCCTTAGTTCAGAGTGTTTTTGCTTGCTTATTCTGCCTTCTTCATTCTGCCTTGATTGGATATTCTGCATGCTGTGTTTTTGCTGTTTCCAAAATGGTTTGTTGCTGCATATTGTTGTTGTCTATTATTGTTGAAAGAAGATAAATATAATCGAAATATACCTCAAAGTAGCATACAAACAGATCAGCCTTGCTTAAAGTAATATGATGCGGCTGAGACTATTGCACCCCTCCCAAGGGGATAAAGAAAACTAGTCAAGATGGTTTTCCAATTAGTTCCAACTAGTTCCAATTAGAGTTGGTTTGAGGCTTAGTGTTGTTCCTATTAGTTCCAATTAGTGTTGTTCCAATTAGTTCCTCCTCCACTTCAGATCCCAGCTCCATATATTCTGAGAAAAATTTCCCATCTTAGAAATGGGAAAATTGTGTTGTCTACTAATAAAAAAAAAGCTGATGATACTTCTGCTGAAGGCTGCAATCCTCTCCCAACGAGTTATCTTTACAGAAATTTATTTTATCCCCACATCCAACCTTCCAAGCCATATTTTGATGGATAATGTTGAAGTCAGACTGCTGATTTAGCTTTCTAAGATCCTTCCACCATTGGGAATGCCATCCTTTGTCTCTGCCATTCTGTAAATCTGACCACCCTCCATATTTGGAGTTTAACACTGTGACCCATAACTAATGCTGATTGGAGGATAAGTCCCAAATCCATGTACCCCTCAAAGTTGCATTGAATTTAGAGAGATCCTTGATCCCCAGGCCCCCATCATTCTTGGGAAGACAGATAACATCCCACTTCACCGAAGGGATTTTCTTATGATCTTGATTTCCTCCCCACATAAAATTCCTTTGGAGAGACAGCAACTTGTCAACTATTCTTTGAGGTATCTTGAAAAAAGATAATAGGTAAATTGGTAGGGCATTCAGAACATACTTTATCAAAGTCACCTTGCCACCCATGGATAAGTTTTTGTGGTTCCATTTGGATAGCTTAGCTTCAAATTTGCTGATCAGAGGCTCCCATACCACCCGACTTGAAGGCTTGACCCCAATAGGCATACCCAAGTAGTGAAAAGGGGTATCCATGTGTGTACAATTAAAAAATTGGGCAGCATCATGAACCCAATTGGCTTGAACCCCAAAGATCCCAAAGTGGCTTTTGGAAAAGTTGATCTTTAGACCAGAAGCCATTTCATAACCTCTAAGCATGGCCTTCAAGACAATGACATTCTCCCAAGAAGCCTCACCAATAAAGACTGTATCATAAGCCATGACCTGTCTAAGCCATCATTTAGGATACGTAACAGCTTATGCTAGTTAAAGTCACATCTGAATTAGGCCAAGCCAAATCGAAGACATCATTGGAATGAACAAAGAATTGTTGCAGTGGTGATTCCTCTATTTGAAAAACACTATTTCAAAGGAAAATGAAGGGTTGGCTTAACTGTTTCTTCCGAGGATAAGAGTTGTCACATTCCACTTTGCTTTTAGAAGTACTATCTTGTGGGGTGAAACAAATACTGCATTTATCCAGTGATGTAACACACTAAATGTGAACAACACCATCTTCACCTCCACTCACTAAATACTGACCAGATGGGCTAAATTTCATGGTCCAGACTAGGCCTTTGTGTGCTCTAACCTCTTGTCCAAGGTATAGGCCACTGAACTCCAAGCACCTCTTTTTATTCTGCTTCACCTTTATTCTTCGAGTTTTATTTGTCCCTACATTCAATTTGGACCTTACATTTCCTTGACCACTTTTCCTGATGTTGACAAAGCGCTTCCACCAGTTTTTCCTCTTTCTTTTACTCATATCAAAATCCTGAAATTCTTCTTGTGAAACACCTTCTCTGGGTCTGTGGTCCTCAGGTGTATAAGACAACTCATGCTCTTTTCCTTGAATGTTTGCTTCTGCTTCATGTTGGGGACCCCCTTTGAATTCATCCAAAGAGATTTTTTGTGTAGAACATGCTTTGCTTGCAGAGAGAATGAACTTCTCAGATACTACTTGATCAGTATGCAAAATGCAAGCATTTGAGATTGGCCCACTGCACTCCCTCATCATCTCCAATCCCAAGCTGATAGATGAGTCGTCTAACCTCATTTTCTCTTGTGAACAAACCTTGGAAGAAGAATCAGCTAAGCCCAAACCCTGCAGAAAACGTTCCCTCCTCTCCTTCACACTAACAGGCTCCTTCACACTTAAAGCAATAGTGGATAGATTTCCATAATATGTAATGACACAAAATCAAACCCTGATCACTAGTTTGCCCTTAAATTTTACTAGCATCACAACTACACACATCCTCATGATACACACACACCTTCATGATACACACACAAAGACACACCCTCATGACACACAAAGACACACAGACACACACACACACACATACCCAACTACAATAATAAAACATAACCACCCTCCAAAGCCAGAATTTGAAATTAGTTACATAAAAAACTGCTGATGTTGATATTTTTCTGTAATTGAAATTTACCTTTTGTATGTTCTTGTATGTCATCAATGTAATTTGCTATATAAACAACTGTTGTTCATGCTGAGTGAACCTTAGATTCCCGTTTGAGACTGAATGCAATGATTCTTGCGGACAGTTTGCATTAGTCATTGTATTTAGTCTTGAATTGTCCGTTTGGATAGTTTGGGGAGACTGGTATTTTTATGTTAGATTCATTCGTCAAGGTTATTATTATTTTCATTAATTTGATGAAATTTCGGTTCAATGCATTTCAAGTTGTTCTCTGAGTGCATACTTGATTATTGGGAAATTCATTTCACCGATGTCATGTCGTGTACTTGGAGACCAATGCGAAATGCTGCCGAAATTTAGTCAAATTTTTGTAAATAATGGTAACCTTGACGTTTGAAGCTAACATAAAAGACAGTTTTCCTAAATGGGATAGGGCCACACCTATAAATAAAAAAGTGAGATTTTCATGCATGGAATTGCTTAGATGGATCGAATTTGGATGAATGAAAGTCGCATGAGCCCAGAATATGAGGATGGCATTGAACAGTTCTTGCAATTTGCTTTAGAAAGAGGTCGACTGAATGAAGAAGGAAAATATTATTTTCCTTGCATTAACTATTTGAATGGAAGACGACAACTACTCGATGACATACGAGACCATCTATTGTGTGATGGGATTAAGAAGAATTACACGACGTGGATATGGCATGGTGAAGTCACAGACATGCAGAATGGGTCCCAATCTGAACCGTTTGATGTAGAAATGGGAGATCGGTTGGAGGACATGATTCGTGACCTTGGACAAGAGTCTTTCCAGCAAGCACACGCTCCTGTGTATGAAGGATTGCAGAGTGATTCAAAGAAGCCTTTGTATACAGGGTGCAAGAATTCCTTAACCCTGTTGTCTGCGGTGTTAAGTCTGGTTAATGTGAAGGCCAGGTATGGGTGGAGTGACAAAAGTTTCACCTCACTGCTTGAGGTAGTGTACAATCTGCTTCCAGAGGACGACACATTGCCTAAAAGTTACTATAAGGCGAAAAAGATATTGTGTCCGATGGGTATGGAGTATCAGAAGATTCATGCTTGTCCCAATGATTGCATACTGTACAGGCATGAATTCCAAGAAATGTCGAAATGCCCTATCTGTGGGACTTCACGGTACAAAGTGAAGGATGAAGAGGAAAGCAGTTCTGATGAAAACTCCAACAAGGGCCCCCCAGCGAAGGTTGTGTGGTATCTTCTAATCATTCCAAGGTTTAAGCGTCTTTTTTCTAATGGGGACGACGCAAAAGACCTTACATGGCATGCAAATGGAAGGATTTCTGATGGAATGGTCTGTCATCCGGCTGATTGCTCGCAGTGGAAGAAGATTGATGGTTTGTATCCGGATTTCGGGAAAGAGCCAAGAAATCTTAGACTTGGACTAGCCAGTGATGGAATGAACCCATATGGCACCTTAAGCACTCAACACAGTTCATGACCACTTCCGCTAATAATTTGCAATTTGCCTCCTTGGTTGTGCATGAAGCGAAAATACATGATGTTGTCTATGATGATATCGGGCCCAAGACAGCCAGGAAATGACATTGATGTTTATCTAAGTCCGTTGGTTGAAGATCTAAGAAAGTTATGGGACGAGGGGGTTGTAGTGTTTGATGCGTTTCGCAAGGAGACGTTTGAAATGCGTGCAATGCTTTTTTGTACCATTAATAACTTTCTAGCATATGGGAATCTCAGCGGTTACAGTGTTAAGGGTCATCATGCATGCCCCATCTGTGAAGAAAACACAAGCTACATACAACTTAAACATGGGAGAAAAACAGTCTACAGTAGGCATCGCCGCTTTCTAACACCCAATCATCCTTACAAACGACTGAAAAAAGCTTTTAATGGAAGTCAAGAGCAAGATATTGTGCCGATACCGTTGACTGGTGAGCAGGTATATGAGCGGGTTCAACAATTGAATACTGTATTTGGGAAGACCCAAAAGAAGGATAAAAGTAAGAGTTGCATATGGAAGAAGAGGTCCATTTTCTTTGATCTTCCGTACTGGTCTGATCTTGACGTTAGACATTGTATTGATGTTATGCATGTGGAGAAAAATGTTTGTGACAGTGTGATTGGGACGCTCCTTAACATTCAAGGCAAGACAAAGGATGGCTTGAATACTCGTCAAGATCTAGCTGATATGGGCATACGATCACAGTTGCATCCAAGGTATGATGGGAAGAAAATTTACTTGCCCCCAGCCTGCCATACTTTGTCCAAAAAGGAGAAGATAAGTTTTTGTCAGTGTCTTCGTCGGGTGAAGGTTCCACAAGGATACTCTTCAAATATTAAGAGCCTTGTGCAGTTGAAGGAGCTTAAGCTTGTAGGTTTAAAGTCTCACGATTGTCACGTGCTCATGCAACAATTGTTAGCCGTGGCTATACGAGACATCTTGCCAAACAAAGTCAGGTTAGCGATAACTCGCCTGTGCTTTTTCTTCCATGCTATATGTAGCAAAGTCATTGATGCTGTCAAGTTTGATGAGTTGGAAAATAAGGCCGCAATTATATTGTAGAAGCAAGCTTCATGATGAATCAAGATTGATTCAAAGAAGTTTTGATGATAACAAAGGTGATGACAAAAAGCTCAAAGGTCAAGAATACTTCATGATAACAAAGATGATGATCTCAAGAATCAAAGAATGAGTTCAAGATGTTCAAGATTGAATCAAGAACACTTCAAGGTTCAAGAGCAAGTTTGATTTCAAGAATCAAGAATCAAGATTCAAGGTTCAAGCTTCCAAGAATCAAGATCAAGATTCAAGACTCAAGATTCAAGAATCAAGAGAAGAATTAATCAAGATAAGTATGAAAAAGTTTTTTCAAAAACTGAGTAGCACATGGTTTTTCTCAAAACCTTTTTACCAAAAAGTTTTTACTCTCAGGTAATCGATTACCAGATTATTGTAATCGATTACCAGTAGCAAAATGGATTTGAAAAAGTTTTCAACTGAATTTACAACGTTCCAATTGATTTCAAAATGTTGTAATCAATTACAATGTTTTGGTAATCGATTACCAGTGTGCTTGAACGTTGAAATTCAAATTCAAATGTGAAGAGTCACATCCTTTCACAAAAAAGCTTTGTGTAATCGATTACACTGATTTGGTAATCGATTACTAGTGATAGTTTCTAAACAAATCAAAAGATGTAACTCTTCAAATAGTTTTTGATTTTTTCAAATTGGTTTTAAGTTTTTCTAAAAGTCATAACTCTTCTAATGGTTATCTTGACCAGACTTGAAGAGTCTATAAAAGCAAGGCTTTGTTTTGCATTTCAAATCAATCATTCTATACATCTATCTTTTCCAATTCATTCTTTACACAAGCAATTTTTCCACATTGATTTCTGAGTCTCTTTGAACTTCTTCTTCTTCTTCTTCCTTTTGCCAAAAGCTTTCCAAAGTTTTCTGATTTTCCAAACCTTGAAAACTTGTGCTATTCATCTTTTCATTCTCTCTTCTCCCTTTGCCAAAAAGAATTCGCCAAGGACTAATCGCCTGAATTCTTTTTGTGTCTCTCTTCTCCCTTTTCCAAATGAACAAAGGACTAACCGCCTGAATTCTTTTGTGTCTCCCTTCTCCCTTGTCAAAGAATTCAAAATGACACAGTCTGAGAATTCTTTTGATTCTTCCCTTTCCCTTATACAAAAGTTTTCAAAGGACTAACCGCCTGAGAATTCTTTTGTATCCCCATTCACAAAGTATCAAAGGTTTAACCGCTTGAGATTTTTGTCTTAACACATTGGAGGGTACATCCTTTGTGGTACAAGTAGAGGGTACATCTACTTGGGTTGTTGACTGAGAACAAGAGAGGGTACATCTCTTGTGGATCAGTTCTAGTGGAGGGTACATCCACTAGGTTCAAAGAGAATAAGTGAGGGTACATCCCTTGTGGATCTTTGTTTGTAAAAGGATTTTTACAAGGTTGAAAGAAATCTCAAGGACCGTAGGTCACTTGGGGACTGGATGTAGGCACGGGTTGTTGCCGAACCAGTATAAAAACTCTTGTGTGTTTGTCTCCTTCTTCCCTACTCGTTTACTTTCCGCTGTGCATTTTAATTTCCGCTTTTACTTTTGGTTAAGTTTCTCTTCTACTCTTTATTCTCTTAACAACATAAGTAAAAGCCTTAGAAGAGTAAATTTTTAATTAGTAAAGGTTTAGGAATAATTAATTCAATCCCTCCCTTCTTAATTATTTTGAGGCCACTTGATCCAACATATACTATGCCAGTTGGAGATGCATTTTCCCCCTGCTTTCTTTGACATCATGATTCACTTGATTGTGCATCTGGTCAAAGAAATCAAATGTTGTGGTCCTGTTTATCTACGATGGATGTACCCGGTTGAGCGATACATGAAGATCATAAAAGGGTATACAAAGAATCTATATCGTCCAGAAGCATCTATTGTTGAGAGGTACATTGCAGAAGAAGCCATTGAATTTTGTTCAGAATACTTAGAGAAGGCTAAACTTGTTGGCCTTCCTGAGTCTCGGCATGATGACAGAGTGGGTGGTAAGGGTTCAAGAGGACTGCATGTGATCACTCCAAGTGTAGAACATTTGTTACAAGCTCACTTGTATGTCTTGAACAACAGTAATGAAGTTTTGTCATACATACTTAAGCATGAAGCTTTAGTTGAACAGAATAATCCAAAAATGTCAAAGAATTGGGTGTTGAAAAAGCATAACAAGACTTTCTGTGATTGGTTTAAAGATACAATCTTGCAGATGAGAATGCTTCAGAAACATTAAGAAAGCTAGCAGATGGGCCTAAAAGAAATGTTATAACTTGGCAAGGATACGACATAAACAAGTATTCATTTTACACAAAAGCACAAGATGACAAAAGTACAATGCAGAACAACGGGGTCACCCTAAGGGCTGAATCTCAACACTTTGCAAGTGTGAATGACGCCAATCCCTGTGTAGCTTCCATCCCTTACTTTGGGTTCATTGATGAAATTTGGGAGCTTAACTATGTGAAATTTACGGTATGTGTTTTCAAATGTAAATGGGTTGACAGCAACACCGGTGTGCGCACCGATGATATAGGATTTACGCTGGTAGACCTAAAGAAACTTGGTTACCACAATGACCCTTTCATCATGGCAGAACAAGCTAGACAAGTATTTTACGTGCAAGACCCTTGTGATGAAAGGTGGTGCGTGGTTCTGCAGGGCAAAACAATTGGTGTTAATGTAGAAAATGATGATTCATACATGGAAACCTATGTTAGTCCTTTGACCGCACAAATCACTCCTAACGTTGTCGGAGAAGAAGAAGCTGACGACGTTCATGCTAATCGTAATGATCATGATGAAGGAGAATTGATTAACATCGTCTAACGTAATTTTCTGCAGAGAGAGAGGTCACCAAAGCAAGTAAGTGACAACTGCATTTTTTTCTGATTGAGGCATCAGTATTTTGTTTTAGATGGCATCCTTAGGACTTCATACAACTCATGTTTGTCGCCAGCTTCATCATCCACCACCCTTACCTTCTCTGGCTTCTCACGTTTATTGTTGTTAAACCCATATTTATGCTTTCTTCCCTTCATGTCTTGTTTTATCACAACTTTAGCCGAATCTCCTATCTTCAGCACAATTGAATCTCCTGTCTTATTCTCCAATGACACACTTTGGTGGTCTGTATCTCTTTTCTTCATATGTTCTAGTGCTTCAGCTTCAGAATGCATAGAGCAATCTAAACTTTCCAGTGATCACCAAAGGCTTCTGCATCAGCATTGACACTCTCCACCCTCTTTGCTTTATGCTTCTGTGCTGCATTCCCTGCTTCCTCCTTATAAATCTCAGATTTATTAGAGGTTGCACTAGAACGATCAACACCAATCTGTGTTTCTTCCTCCTCTACCTGCTCAATATCTTTCCTTTCAACTAATTTAATGAATTGGGCTTGGGCTTGAATCCATAATTAGGCTTGGACTTAAAGAGGGCAGACTATTTTATTCTACAAAATTAGATCTTATCTTATCTTATCTAGATATTATTTAGATTTGATCTCATCTAGATCTTATCTTATCTTATCTAGATTTGATTTTATTTTATTTATGGGCTTGGATTTAAAATAGATTTGTAAGCTTTGGGGCTGGAAAACTATATAACAGCACCAAGGTTCTAGTTTAGGCCCTCTCTTCTCTCTCCCTATTTTCGTTTTTTAGTTTTAGGCTTTTCTTTGAGACATTTTTTTGTTTTGCAATTCCAGTAGCAATAAAATTTTGTTCTTCAATTTATAAGTTCGTTATCTATTGATTAATGGAAGGCTAAGTCCCCAGCGTTGCTTTCTCTTGAGAATCAAGCACAGTTCTCTTTGAGGTTCTATTATTACTGTTAAATTTTGTTCAGTTTTTCCTCTTCACTAATTACTCTAAATTTGTTGCTTTTAATTCATGCATGCTTAATGCTTGATTAATTGTCTCTGTGCTTAATTTACGTTCATGCTTAATGATCGTTTATGAGTAATTGGTGTATGTGTTGCTTAATCACATAATGAATGCCTTATGTTAAATTTCGCTTAGTAATTTAATTTAGGGTTGGATCAAGTGGTTAAACTGATAATGGATAAATTCTTGCAACCTAGGATAAGAGGCTTGCTTGTGAATCAAAGGGAAGCAACATATTTTAATTCTGATATTTTTCTAATTCAATTTTACTCACTATTTAATTTACAAAGGCAAACACCCCCCCCCCCCCAATTTGTTACTATTTCCTACTATCTGTTATGAACATTTGGTTTATCATTGCTCGTTGGGAAACGACCTAGGATCACTTCCTAGTTACTACATTTTAATGTTTATTTGATTCGGGTAAGGCCTCGATCAATCCCTAATTCTCGTCTAATGGTAAAGAAACTTTCTTTGGACATAGGTTTTGTAAAGATATCATCCAATTGATTTTTTGTTTCAACAAACTCTAGTACACAATCACCCTTTTGAACATGATCTCTAAGGAAGTGATGCCTAATTTCAATGTGTTTTGTTCTAGAGTGCAAAATAGGATTTTTGGATAGGTTGATTGCACTCGTATTGTCACAACGAATAGGAATGTGATCAAGCATTAAACAATAATCAGAGAGTTGTTGTCTCATCCATAGGATTTGTGCACAACAACTTCCAACTGAAATACATTCCGCTTCTGTAGTTGATAAGACAACACTATTTTGCTTTTTGTTATGCCACGATACTAGTGCGGAACCAATAAAGTGGCAAGTTCCACTCGTGCTTTTTCTATCAATTTTACATCTAGCAAAGTCAAAATCAGAGTATCCTACTAAGTTATAAGAAGAATTCTTAGGATACCATAAGCCTAGATTTATAGTGCCTAGTAAATATTTCATTATTCTTTTGACGACACTTAAGTGAGATTCTTTGGGATTGGCTAGATATCTAGCACACATGCAAATACTAAACATAATATCTGGTCTACTTGATGATAAATATAGAAGAGATCCGATCATACCTCTATATTTCTTTATATCTACTGATTGACTGGCTTCATCTTTATCCAAGTAGCAAACAGTGCTCATAGGGGTGGCCATTTGTTTAGCATTTTCCATTCCAAACCTCTTAAGCAATTCTTTGCAATATTTTGCTTGACTAAAAATTCCATTTTTTTGTTTGTTTTATTTGTAGTCCAAGAAATAAATTCAACTCACCCATCATGGACATTTCAAATTCACTTTGCATATCATTAGAGAATTCTTTGCACAAGGAATCATTAGTAGCTCCAAAGATTATATCATCTACACATATTTGAACTAGGGGAATATCATACATTTTTTTTTAATGAAAAGCGTGGTATCAACCTTTCCTCTTGTAAAGCCCTTTTCTAAAAAACATTTGCTCAATCGTTCATACCAAGCCCTATGAACTTGTTTTAAACCATATAGAGTCTTCTTCAATTTAAAAACACGATTGAGAAAATCTGAATTTTCAAATCCAGGAGGTTGATCAACATACACTTCTTCTTGAATAAATCCATTTAAAAATGCACTTTTAACATCCATTTGATAAAGTTTGAAATCCATTATTGATACAAAGGCAAGTAACATTCTAATAGCTTCTAGTCTAGCTACAAGAGCATAAGTTTCTTCATAATATGTTCCTTCCTCTTGGTTATATCCTTTAGCCACTAATCTAGCCTTATTTCTAATGACTATTCCATGTTCATCCAATTTATTTCTAAATACCCATTTAGTTCCAATAATTGGATGATCATTAGGTCTATCAACTAATTCCCATACTTGATTTCTTTCAAATTGATTTAATTTTTCTTGCATAGCAATAATCCAATGTTCATCCATTATGGCTTCATTTATGTTTTTAGGTTCAATTAAAGAGACAAAAGTCATGTTATTGCATGCATCTTTAAGAGAGTGTCGAGTTGTTATCCCTTTTGAGATGTCACCTATGATATTATCAAGAGGGTGTTACCTTGAAGTTCTCCACTCCGTTGGAAGATCCACGTTTATTTTGATTTTCTTTGGATTGAGCATCTCTACTATTTCTGTCTTCTTTGTCTTTGTGGACTTCTTCATGAATAAGCGTATCTTCTAAAGTATTTGTAATATCATCAAGTATATCCTTTCTTGGGCTAATAGAGTTAGTCTCATAAAAAGTAACATGAATTTATTCTTCAATAGTCATAGTTCTTTTATTATATATTCTAAAAGCTTTACTATTCAAAGAATAACCAAGAAATATACCTTCATCCGACTTTGCATCAAACTTGCCCAAGTTGTCTTTTACATTGTTTAACACAAAGCATTTACATCCAAAAATATGAAAATGGGAAATATTTGGTTTTCTCCCCTTATATAGTTCATATGGTGTTTTCTTTAAAATAGGTCTAATTAATGCTCTATTCATTATATAACATGCAGTATTAACAGCCTCAGCCCAAAAGTATTTAGGAAGATTTGTATCATTAAGCATGATTCTTGCTAACTCTTCTAATGATCTATTTTTCCTTTCAACTACTCCATTTTGTTGAGGGGTTCTAGGTGCAGAAAAATTATGTTCTATTCCATTTTCATCACAAAATAATTCAAAGTCTTTATTCTTAAATTCCTCTCCATGATCACTTCTAATTGATGCAATGTTGAGATTTTTCTTATTTTGAATGATTTTGGCAAGTTTCTTAAAAGCATGAAATGCATCTATTTTGTGAGCAAGAAATAAAGTCCATGTAAATCTAGAATAATCATCTACTATGACAAGAGCATAATAATTTCCATCAAAGCTCATAGTTCTAGAAGGACCAAAGAAATCCATGTACAAAAGTTGTAAGGGTTGAGTGGTTGAAACAACATTCTTTAATTTGAAAGAAACCCTTACTTGTTTTCCCTTTTGACATGCATCACACAATTTATCCTTTTCAAATTTGAGTTTTGGCAAGCCAATTACTAAATCTTTTGAAATTAATTTATTTAAGTGTTCCATATTTATATGAGCAATTCTCTTATGCCACAACCATGATTCACTCTCTTTACTTAGAAAGCATTGAGCATGATTTGGGGTTTTATCTAGATTTATCATGTACACATTATTAGTCCTATGTCCTACATATTTTATTTTTTTGTCATGTTTACTTTCAATAAAGCAGCTACGAGAATCAAATAACACCCAAAAGCCTTTATCATATAGTTTACTAACACTTAATAAACTATGCTTAAGACCATCAAGAAGTAAAACATTTTCTATGGAGGTAGAGGGATTCGTACCTATTTTTCCAACTCCAAGAATTTTACCTTTGTTGTTGTCTCCATAGGTCAGATGTCCACTATTCTTGGGAGAAATATGAGTAAACTTTGATGCATCTCCCATCATGTGTTTGGAGCAACCACTATCAATGTATCAACTTTGCTTCAAGGAGTCCTCTTTTTCGCTTTCATAGTCTTTGGCCATGAGACTTAGATTTATGATTTCATTTTCTGAATCACTTGATGAATCCATGTCATTATCTTCCCAAGTGATATATGCTTTCTTTCCTTTCTTATCTTTGAAAGTTTTCTTGTCGAATTTTTCCATTCTTCTTTTAAAGATAAAACAATCAAATCTCAGGTGCCCATGTTGATCGGATTCATAGCATTTTGGAACTAAGGAGGAATCTTCTCCTTTCTGAACTGATTTATTTTGACAGTAAAGATTTTGAGGTCAAACTATAGCAATCAAATTGAGATTCTTTTAACAAATTTACTAAGTCCTTATCTTAGATTTTCTTAATCTTGTTCTTTGACTTGATTCAATCCGTGCTCATTAAGTAAACTTTTGGCATCATCAAAACTCACATGATATACATTCATAGAATGCGCCAAAGGACCGCCCTCAAAAGCTCTTTGAATGTGCCAAAGAATCGTCGTGGAGAGCTCTTTTAGAAGATGTTCCTACAATTGTCATTGTATTCTTTATATTTTATAATTATCTGGATGAAAAAAAATAATAACAAATTGTTCAATGAATTATTTTTCTATTTATAGTGAGAAATTATGGTATATGAAAAGATAACCATTAATATTAATTGGATATTCTTTAATGTTTGAAAATAAAATGTATAATTGGACACTAACTTGTTTGAAAAGATAACCATTAATATTAATTAGGTTTCTTAAGTTTTGATTGAAATGTAAACCCAAGATGATTAATTGAGGAGCTAAGTGATACTGATTGCTCCCCCATTAATCCATAGAGATTTTTCTATTATTAGTATTTTTTATCATTCTTTCATTTTAATTTCATGACTTGTTATTTTTTAGTTTGTTTATCTTTATAAGAATTGTTATATGTTTGGAACTCTATGATAATTTAACTATTATAAGGATTACTTATATGTAAGAATCATTATTTATATGTGTTAATAATTTTTTTTAATATTATTACGTGTTATTTCATATGTCATTATTTTTTTTATTTTAAGTGAATTCAAAATAATAAAAACTACATTATTATTACATACTCTACAACTATTTATATTTATGATATACAATGGGTATATTATAATTATTGTCTGATTTGTATTTTTTTATTTTTTATATTAAATTTAATCCGTATTATAGATTATGGACTATTTAATTTATCACCTAGAAAGAATTCTATTTATTATACTATTATTAACTTAATTTTTTCAAAATTGTATAAGAATTATCATTAATGAATTCATTTTTTTGTTAAAAGTAGAACTCAAATCTCTTAATATAATATATTATAACAATAATAAGGTCCTTTATCCTATTAAACCAAAAATATAAATTATAAATTGAATATATAAAATAAAAGTAAAATTATTGAATTTTTTGTTACTTAAAATGAGAAAAGCTAAAATAAATACATTTATAATATAGTAGTAATGGGAATAAATGTGAAAAACTGTTTTTTTTAAATGGACAATAATGATACAAATATAAGATAAAATAAAAATAAATTGACAAACATATAACATGCTTGAACTAAGTAATTTATTATTTTCTTTACAATTGAATCAAAAGTTGTTTAATAAGTCAAGCCTTTTAATATAATAAATTATAAATAAATTACCAATATAGCAAGACATTTGACATTGTTATAATTTGAACGTCAATACTAAAATTCTACCGTTGTTTTTTCAAAATATGAAACATAGTGTGTTGGTGTGATTATTTACTATTATTTTTTCTCCAACAACAATCACCGCGTTGCCGAATAAAAGAATTGACATTTATGAAATGAAGTAAGGTTGTAGAAGATCGATGGTCCTGTATAGATTAGAAATAATATTATATTAGATTATTTGAAAAAATGACAATATTCTAGATGAAATCAAACCCAACAATTACAATTGAAAGAACATAAAGTAAACCATGAACAAAATAAAAACTAATAAAAACTAATGTATATAGAACACAAACTAAACTATGAACAAAACACAAATCACTCCGAACAATTGTAAATTTGTAATTGAAAGAAAAAAGAAAAAACTAACCTAAATTGTAAGCAATGTAATATTTCTACAAATACAATGAATAGAAGACAAAAATAACAAGAAATGTGAGAATATAACACAAATTAGAAAATTCTTTAAAATTGAATTATCCAAAATCATTTACCTATAGTGGTGCTAAGGTTGAAGGCATGAGCTATTGAAAGGGAGAAATGGAGGAACTGAGTCTAAAAAAGAGAAACAATGGAGAAACTAAAAAGCACCATATAATTATTATTTATATTAGGTTATAGTGGAGACACATTAATTATAATATATAATGATTTTAATTGTATCAACGTTTACAACAATTTTTTAAGCATAATGGTTACTATTATTAGTTTTTTTTTAATTTCTAAAAACACACACTAAAGTACTGAAAATTAGTTTTTTATTATTTTATTTTTAAACTTCACTTTTTCATTTTCTTTTCATTTGATGAAGTTAGACCGGCCAATTAAATTATCTGTTTTAAAATTTTCAATTAATTAATTAATTAATCTTTTTTTTTACGCAATTAAAGGACTTGTCAAATTAAAAATTTAATACAACAATACACATGATAATAAAATAAAGAATAATTCTTTAATAAAATTGATAATGTGATGGATTGGATCTTGGACATTGTTATCAGTTGAATTATTTTCAATTAATTGAATGAATAGAGATGTAAACTTAGTCGAAAAGGGATTGTTTGTTATTTCAGATAAAGTGATCAGATTTGACCATTATAGAAGACAATTCAATCAATTTTTGAAAATTTAGAGGAAGCTCAAAAGATAAGTGCATCAGATTTTGAATCGAGGTTAACATCATGGGATTCTGGATGAAATCAGTTGTGAACATGAATATCCCATGATCTAGGAAGTGGTTCCTGAAAAATCAAAACGTGGGATGTGCATCGCATGGTTGCTTAGTCGAAACACAAATAAACTAGCCAAATCAGTTAAAAATGAATGAGTCATGTATGAACGCGGATAAACATGATTTAGATTAAGTTAGTTTAGATTTTACAGTATAAATAGTTGTTGCAGAAATGTTGTAAGGACCTTTAACCAACACAACCAATCAATGCAATTATTTTCCAAGTTATTTTCTAGTTATCTTTGTTGAATTAATTGCTTTCTTTCAAATTTAACTTTTACTTTAGTTTGTTCTTATTTTCTTTAAGATTTATCCCAAATCAAGTACTTTCTTTAGTAACTTGAAAGCCCACGAAATCTCAAGAGGTAGATTTCCCCTCTTGACGACTAAATTGCTTGATCCATCACTTAAATTTTGGAATCATGTTGAAGCAGTTATAGTTGAATTCATTTTGGCTAATTCCTAAACTTTCTCGTGACAACAAAATTGGCACGCTCGGTGGGACCTGTTTAGGTGAAATGATCAAACAATTCAAGTCATGAATGGAGTTTTACCAGTCTATGCATTTGTGCTCTTGTAAGACTACTACGGATGTTATGGATCAACAAACTATGAAGAAGAACAGCTCAAAACAAGGAGAAAGCTAAGTTAGAATGCCCATTTCCTTAATGACAAGCCCTGTAATAGCTACATTGCCTACTCCTTCGATTGGCACTACGTCAACTATGGTGCCCACTATTGTAAGCACACCTGAGGAAATGCCCACGGTGATTACTACCTCATTCATTCAGCAGTAGATAGACTTGCGAAAACATGATATCATGTATCAACTATTTGGATAGTTAACCAAAATAGTCAAACACATGGTGTAAAGTGAGATGCATCAATCTAAGGAATTAAAGTCAAGAAAGGTGCATGTTAGTGAAAATTTTTCTTCATCTATGCCTAGAAATTCAGAAGTGGAGAATCAGGTAATTAATCTTGATTCCCCACACTTGATTGGGCCAGTTTAGGCAAATTAATCCCATTGTTCCAACCGAATATGGCTTTTATGTCTACATGGCAAGCAACTCCGTCGAATATGCAAGAATGTTTCACATAATCTAACCGATTTGTAGCCAAATGGGGTTTATGCTAGACCCTTGGTAGCTCATACATGTTATATGCTCATCAATGTTAGTAATCTATTTGCCGCTACCCTTGGGGGTGTCATACCCTAATTTCGTCCGGGGACCATTGTTTCATGGCATGTAACCTTTGTTTGACCGCTTCGAGGTACTTAGCACCCTTTGTTGCACAATACGTGAAGTTCTGAGACATGCCGGAAATCAAAAGAAAACATCTTTACGCAATCCGTGAAATTCTGTAACGCGCCGGAAATCAAAAGAAAGCATTGATGCACAATTCGTGAGGTTCCGTGACGTTCCGGAAGCCAAAAAAGGGATGATTACGTAATCCGTGAGGTTCCGTAACATTACGGGAGGAAAACGAGTATCATTACGGAATTCGTAAAGTTCCGTAACGTTACGGAGAAAGAATCACCGAAAAAAGCAAAGGGGGTGTATATAGTAAAATGGGGGGTGCAAATAGTAATTTTCGAATCTGGGCCCTTCTAGAGGTTTCTGGGCAATTTCTTGCTTAAGGTGGAAGCAACCTAGCTCTCCTGGGCGAGCTAGGCGTCAACCACCTCCCCCGTTTTGTTAAAAAATGGGCTTTTGGGGCTTCCGGGACACCCGTAATGCATCCGTAAAATTCCCATAACCCTAAATAAGCATATTTCACTTAATATGGGTGAGAAGGAAGAGAAAAAAAGAAGAAAATCAATTCCTATAGGCTTCCGTAACTATTTTGTAAATTATGAAAGGAGGGGGTGAACTTATCAAAAATGGGGGGGTGCAAATAGCAATTTAGAAAATTTGAAATTGGACCTTCCAGAGTATTTTCGAAGCTGGATTGCTTCTGGATTGCTTCTGGAGGAAGCAACCCAGCTCGCCTGGGTGAGCTGGGCGGAAACCTCCTCCCCCTTTTTCCTATAAATAGGCTGAAGGGGTTGTTCTAAGGGTCCCGGATCCCCCTGGTGACGTATTTTAGCTGTTTTGGGTGAAAAAAATTGTTTCCGTGAAGAAAATCCAAGCCGAGGTACTTCCGTAACGCTTTCGAGATGTTTCCGTAAGCAAATCCGTGAAGGTTTTCCTCCGTTATTCACCGTTCTTCATCCGTTCTTCGTTCTTCAACGTGTAAGTTTCCAAATCCGAGACTTTTAATTCCTTTCTTGTTTCTTGGCTTTCATTTTTATTTCGTTCAATTTCGGTTTCTTTTCTTCCGTTTTTGACGAGCTTTAACCGGTCATTTAAGCCGTTTTCTCGCCTAATCAAAAAATAAAATAAGTTTCCACCGATCATTTGAATTGTAATATCCGTTAATTTCTGTTAAAATGAAATCCGACCGTTCGGTCATGCCGTAACCACGTTGGAAACCAAAAAGAGGTAAAATAATAATAATATAATAATAAAAATATCTTTTAGTAAAATAAACCAAAAAAAACAATCGGACGTTTCTCTTTGAGATTTCTCTTTCTTAATTGAATTGACTAATAACTAAAGTGAAACTAAGGCTAAAATCAACTCGCAAAGTCAAGCTCGTCCGCGAAAAATCACTAAAAAAGGATTTTAAGATTCAATACCTCAGTTTTTCTTACCAAGTGAAAAGGATCATTTTTAAGGTCCAACGCCTTAAAATGACCACCTTCCAAGTAAAAAGAATCGCTTGATTCACCCTTAAGAAAGAACTACGTAGGTCTGATTTCCTCTTCGATGGAGGGTACGTAGGAGCAAGAGCCCCGCTTTTGTCGACCTCAAAAAATAAAAAGAAATAAAAGTTTAGATACACAATTTCACACAATTCTAATTTAAGGTTGTTGTCCTTTGGGACAAACGTGAGAGGTGCTAATACCTTCCTCAAACGTAAATACAACTCCCGAATCTGGAATATTCTTGATGACCGGTTTCCTTCGGTTTTTCTGACGTTTTCCACAAATAAACGTTGGTGGCGACTCCGCGCATTTTCCTCCTTTGGAAGACGCACCCGAGAGCCTCGCCTTGCTCGCCCGCAAAAGGGTAGATCGCGACAGGGGGGAACCAAGCACAAATGATTATGCCAACCAAGTTATTCCTGCACAGGTAGGTTTAGCCAAAAGGCCTCTAAATGTTGTTGACCCATATGGTTTGTTGAATGTGATCTTGTTTTTACTACCTTCTAGGGGAATCAATCAGGTCATAAATAGAGAGCCTTCATATGTCAACAATGATGTTGGTTTAGGGCCAAATGTTGTGGGCCATATCGGTTACCAATCGTTGAGGACTACCACGATGCCTCTAATTGATCCAGAATTGTTAGTCGAAGCCATGAAGAAGTATTTCAGTATTTAGTTGAAACCAATGGAGAGGCCCATGTACAAGAAACCATATCCAGAATGGGTGGACCATATGATGCCTTTGCTGAAAGGGTATAAGAAGTCAGATTCTCCACTTTTTTCGATAAAGACAACAAATCAACTATGGAGCATATAGGCTAATTTACTGCTCAGAATGGTGAATCTAGTCAAAATGAGTTTCACAAGTTGCATCTTTTTCCCTTCTCTGACAGGTGTAGCTTTTACCTAGTACTCAAATTTACCTCCGAATTCAATACAAAACTGGAAGGACATGGAGAGGCATTTCTAAGATAATTTTATAGGCCTAAACCTGAAGTAACTATAGTTGATTTGATGAACATGAAGTAAATGGTTGATGAATCAACAATAGACTTCATATAAAGGTTTAGATAGGTTGGAAGTCGTTGCTCACTATAGTTGCCAGAAGTGGAATGTGCAACCATGGAAACTGTGAATATGCATCCTCAGTTGAAAGAAAAACTAGTGGCTTAAGAATGTAGTGACCTCAATCAACTAGCTTCAAAGGTCAATTGGATAGAGCAATTCACATAGGAGAAAGAATTGAGGAGAGCTAACAAAGGACGAGAACCCCATTTAATCTCATTAGTTAATGTTGATGAGTAAAATGGGGAGGTCTTTGAAGAGAAAGCTAAGGATAGGGCTACTAAGATATTACGGGGGAAACTTTACTCATGTCCAAATTTAAAACCAAGGAAGAATAAAGGTGTTCCTAGGGACAAAAAATTTGAGTATGACTTTGACATATCAAAAGCAGAAAACATTTTTGATCATTTGATAAAAGAACAACAAATTCGGCTAAAAGAGGGGTACAAAGTACCATCCCCGAAAGAGTTGAAAGGAAAGAAATATTGAAAGTGACATAATTTGTACAACCATTTCACTGTTAAAACCATGTATTCAACATTCTTAACTATGGATGCCAAACCAGCTTTTTTGTGTTGGTGGGGAGAGATTGGATTCATTCTAGCCAATGTATACCTTCTACATTACATCAACAACTGATGTTCTTTGAAGGAGACCAAGTTAGTATCATTTTGGCTTATGAGTGTCCATATCCGACTGATGTGAGATTGCAAAAGCCTTGTTTTATTCTCCTTACTTGGCTCCCATTCAAGTTCTTGAAAATTACGAATATGAGACTTGGGAATCCTGCAATTTGACATAGAAAATGCTCATCATAAATTGGTATGTTAAAGCATAAACATCAACCGAATTTGTAGATGGACAAGCATAATAAAGTCTTAAAGGATTTTTTGAATCAGCTAACATCATTTGTCACTGAGGATAAGGTAGTTGAATCAACAATGATAGATGCTCAAGAGAAAGCAGATCACAAATAGGGAGTGTTGCCCATTGAAAGGAAGTCTCCTAGTTTTGAAGCACAAGATCCCTGGAGGAAGTTAACTTAGGGACAAGTGATAAACCAAGAACGACCAAAGTAAGTGAGTTGTTAGTCAAGAGAGATAAAAATAGCCAAGCATGGTGTTCTCACCTTTATCGATGGTCATTCTTGTTATAACCAAATTTTCATGACTATTGAAGATGTGCACAAAACGATGACTAAATATCTTAGAGCGTGATTGATATGTCCTTGGCAAACATACCAAAGTATCGTGCAATTGGTATAGGATGGAAAGCCCGAGTATTGTATCCATAAAGACTTGTTTGTATCAAGCTATTTGTGCAAATTCAAGTTCTAGGCAAAGAAGATTTTGTTTTAAATGTAAAAGACCATAAAGCAAAGTTGGTTCTAAACTAAAAATAGAATAAATTAAAAGTGAGCAAAAAAACAAATAGTTGGTGGGCAAGAGGAGCTAAATGCATATATAAATGAAATGTTGGAGATTTGGCTACACTAAGCTAACAATTTCAGTAGTTATAAAGGTTTTCTTTATACAATGTTCACTCTAATGCTACCTTAACCCACAATGGTGCTCTAACCATAATCCCTCATGTGAAAGAGCCTAAGTAACTTAAATCAACTCCTAATCCCTTAACAAGTCAAGCAAAACCACTTGGATTCAAGAACAAGGCTTTATCAAGGATAACAAGTGTTGTTCCATCCCTAGACATAACACTGTTAGATACCACTTTAAAATCTTAGTCAAGAAGCATTTTCAAATGACATTTTAACTATGAAATATATTGATATAATTGATCACTAATGATACTAACAAACATCCCTCCATCCCTAGATGAGACATTAATTAGATGTTCTATTCAAATCTCAGTTTTTAAGCATTTCCCAATTACAAAAAAAAATAAAAATAAAGAATTGAAGTAATCAAACCATAAAACAAGAAATCAAAATAGAGAGAAGCAATAACATAAGAAATAACATTGAATAAATATAGAGAATAATTACATGAGAGTAGCTTAGCACACCAATCCCCCAACAATGGATGAACTAGCCCCTCGTTATCATGAAAACCCTCAAAATTACAAAATTGAAGGGGGAAGATAAAGGGAAATGGAGGAAAATGGTAAAAGGAAGCTCCTCAACCACCACATGCACTACCCTTGGTTAATGCTACCATCATCCCAATGAAAACAAGGATTAAATAGGTCAGAGAGGTCGTAGTGTCGTTTATGCAAAATGGCTTGTGTGCTGAACCCACGGTTCGCGCTAAACACACATACAAAAGAAATACTTGGTTAAGTAACTACGCACTGAGCCTAAGGTGCATGCTTAGAACAAATGTTTGGTAGTGGGAACAATTCGTTGAGCTCGTACCAAACTTCAAATTTCCCCCTAATAGCCTCTGGATGCTTGCCTCGTGGGTTTCCAAGTTGACTCTGATGCGCTAAGTGTGTGCAAGCATGTTAAGTGGGTTGCTTCATCAACCCAAAAATTCTTCCTTCCTTGTTGATGCACCAAACTCTACAAAACACAACTAAAATTAATGAATTCACTAAAATTAACTTCATTAAGCTAAAAATCTAAAAGAACACTAAATTCTAACTTATTGGGATCAAACTAAGCAATAAATGTGAAGAATTAAGATACTTGTTGTGAAAATTAAGTGCAAAAGCTAAGCATGCACAATAATTATTAGAGCACTTGGGATAAATGAATGGTTAGTAATGCCGTTTGGGTTAAAGAATGTTGGTGCTACATACTAGGGAGCAATGGAATTCATCTTCCATGATTCCATTGGCAAGAGTATGGAAGTATACATTGATTATGTGGTTGTTAAGTTAGCCAATATAGATCAACATCTGTTTGATTTAGAACAAGCATTGCAAAAAATGAGGTTTCATAGTGATGTGTCATCATTTTCTCCTATTTCTTAACCCTTTTTGTCACCATTTTAATTACTGATTAATCTTAATTGTCAAATTAATTATACAGTTTTATCATTTGGGCCTACTAGACTAATTTTGTGTTTTTAATTTAATTTCAGGAGAATTATAAGCAATTGGGCTTGGACTTGAAGAGAGCAGACAATTTTATTCTACCAAATCTTATCTTATCCAGATTTTATCTAATCTAGATATTATTTCATGTAGATTTTATCTTATCTAGATTTTATTTCGTCTAGATTTTATCAAATCTTATCTTATCTTGTCCAGATTTTATTTTATTAATGGGTTTGGACTTAAAACAGATTTGTAAGCTTTGGGGGCTAAGAACCTATATAACAACACCAAGGTTTTAGTTTAGAGGAGTTTTTCGTTTTTGGAGAATAATTTTAGGTTTTGCAATTCTAGTTTTTACTGTTCATGCATACTATTCACATAGCAATAAAATTTGTTTTCTGCTTCAATCTGCAATTTCGTTTTCTACTGATTAATGGAAGGCTAAGTCTCTAGCGTTGTTTTCTCTTGAGAATCAAGCATAGCTCTCTTTGAGGTTTTATTATTACTATTGAATTCTGATCAATTTTTCCTCTTCACCAATTACTCTGTATTTGTTGCTATTAATCCATGCATGCTTAGTGCTTGATTAATTGTCTCTACGCTTAATTTACGTTTATGCTTAATGATCAGTTTCGTTCATGATTAATTGGTGTATGTGTTGCTTAATCACATAATGACAACCTTATGTTAATTTTCGCTTAGTAATTTAATTTAGAGTCGGATTAAGTGATTGAACTGATTAAGGATAAATTCTCGTAACCCAGGATAAGAGATTTGCTTGTGAATCAAGGGGAAACAACATGTTTTAATTCTGTTATTTTCTAATTAAAATTTACTCGCTGTTTAAATTACAAAAACAAACAACCCCCCCCCCCCAATTCAATACTATTTTATTAGTATCTGTTATGAATGTTTGGTTGACCATTGCTCGTTGGGAGACGACCTAGGATCACTTCCAAGATACTGCATTTTTAATGTTTATTTGATTCGGGTATGACCTCGATCAAATTTGGCGCCGTTGCCGGGGAGTAGTGGACCAAAGGTTCATAATAGTGTTTAGTTATCTTATTTTGTGTAGCGTTTTGTTTTGCATTTCAGTTGCATTCCCTGTTTAGCGACTGTTTCAGCTTTGTGTTTTGTTGTGAACAGTGCTGAACAGTGATTAGCGACTGATTTTGCAATTTAGTTAGCGATTTTTTTTTTGATAGTTAGAGTTGTTATTTTTGGCTGATTTTTTGTGTGGTAGCTTCTTTTGATCCATATTTTGTGTGAAAAATACCAGGAGCACTTGGTGTGGCAGTATTTGAGAGAGACAACTTTTGGGAACTTGTTTTTAGCAAAACTTAAAACGACCATAACTTTTGCTCCAGGTATCAGAATGACTATAATTATATATGCATTTGGGGTAGAAAAAAATTCCCATACTTTGACAACTGGCTTGGGGTCTCCCAAGCTCCAAAAATCAGCCGTTTACTAAGTTTTTTATTTATTTATTTTTCAAGTATTATTGCCCTATTTTTCTAAACTTTGCTTAGGTAGTTTTCATAGTTAGAATTTGAATTTTTGTTTGAAAATTTTTGTGCTATCTTTTCATGATTTTAGGGTGTTCCTCACAAAATTTCAGCTCATTTTGATATCGTTTGAGTATAGTTGTAGTTTTACCCCCTTGTTAGGTGCTTGTTGAGAAACACATTATTTGCTACATATATTGCATGACTAGGGGCAATCCAGGTGATTTACAACCCTTTGATCCTGAAATAGATAGAACCTTTCATAGATTAGTTAGGCATAGTGTGCATCCTGGTCATTCTGTTCATTTTGAACATTTTGAGCATTCAGTTGAGGATTGATCGAGGTCTTACCCGAATCAAATAAACATTAAAATGTAGTAACTAGGAAGTGATCCTAGGTCGTTTCCCAACGAGCAATGATAAACCAAATGTTCATAACAGATAGTAGGAAATAATAACAAATTGGGGGGGGAGGGGGGGGTGTTTGCTTTTGTAAATTAAACAGCAAGTAAAATTGAATTAGAAATTATCAGAATTAAAATACGTTGCTTCCCCTTGATTCACAAGCAAGTCTCTTATCCTAGGTTGCGAGAATTTATCCTTTATCATTTCAACCACTTAATCCAACCCTAAATTAAATTACTAAACGAAATTTAACATAAAGAATTCATTATGTGATTAAGCATCACACATACCAATTACTCATAAACGATAATTAAGCATGAACGTAAATTAAGCGCAGAGACAATTAATCAAGCACTAAGCATGCATGAATTAATAGCAAAAAATTCAGAGTAATTAGTGAAGAGGAAAAACTGAACAGAATTTAATAGTAATAATAGAACCTCAAAGAGAACTGTGCTTGATCCTCAAGAGAAAACAACGCTGCGGACTTAGCCTTCCATTAATCAAATAGAGAACGAAATTTTATTGATAAAACTAAAAGTCTGAACTGGAATTGTAAAAAGAACGAAAATAAAAGAGAAAGATAAGAGAGACTAAAACTAAAAACGAAAAATAGAAGAGAGAGAGGAGAGAGAGAGCTAAACTAGAACCTTGGTGCTATTATATAGTTTTTCAGCCCCAAAGCTTACAAATCTGTTTTAAATCCAAGCCCATAAGTAAAACCAAATCAAATCTAGATAAGATAAGATAAGATCTAGATGAAATAATATCTAGATGAGATCAAATCTAAATAATATCTAGATAAGATAAGATCTAATTTTGTAGAATAAATTAGTCTGCCCTCTTCAAGTCCAAGCCCAATTTTGGATTCAAGCCCAATGCTTCATTAATTCCCGAAATTAGATTAAAAACATCAAATTAGCTGAATGGGCCCAAATAATAAAACTGCCTCATAAATTTGACAATTAAGACTAAACAGTATTTAAAATGGTGCAAAAGGGGTTAAGAAATAGGAGAAAATAATGGCACATCAAAACCCCCCATACTTAGCCTTTTGCACTCCTGGGAAAAATGAAATAAAGAACAAAATCCAAGGATATCAAAGAGAGACAAACAAAAACATTTACATATTTCTCAATGAACATCAAGGAATGAAAGGAATGGGTAACATCTAACATGAAGAGGTCCAAAGAGTCAAGACATTCGTGAAAATCATCCAAGCAACCCAATCATGGCAAAATAGTTAATCAGCTCAATAATGAAAAATGATTAAGCCTCACAAGATATACACTCTATCTCTCAAGTGTCTAGGCTACTGTTTACTCTCGAAGCACCCATGAAAACAAACACCACATAGACTTGGCAAAATTCTAAAATTGACAAACGACTTGACAACACATGCATATGAGGATCAAAAGGTCTTTAAAGGTTGTAATGGGGCCAAGGACAAGGTAGGGAAAAAATATGGAATAAGTAGCTAAATCCCAAAGGAATAGAGGAGCAATGGGGAATAAGTGGAAATTAAGCACAAGTAGTAAACCCAAACCCTCTAATATCAACAAAATCAATAAAGGCTCCCAAATCAAGTCCTCATAACAAGACCTCATTTATTCAACTTCACTTCTTTTCTTTTTCTTCTTCTTTTTTTTCATTTATTCATTTATTTTTTTTTTATTTATTGAACAGTACGAAATTGAAGATTAAAGAAAGAACTAGGCAATATATATATACATCAAGCATGGCCAAAAATCATATTTTCCAATGAAACATACCCCCCCACACTTATTCCCAGCTTATTCCCAAAACAATTCCAAAGCTCCAAAATTCCTTAAGGGTAAGGTGATATCATGGTTTTTCACTTAAGGCTTGTAATGAGCTTCAAAACAAAGAATGGGGAAAATAGGCTCAAAAGGGCTATCAAAGGAATTAATTCAAGATAAGTCCATTTGGCTAGAAGCTTATAAGAACGAAATTGCCTAAATCATTTCCAAATATGCATGTGAATTAGGAAGCATCAACAAGAATCAAGCCAAGGCTATTGTGCAAGCAATCAATGGGGAAAAACACACCAAAAGATTATGATGATGGATGGCTTGAATTCTCACAAAGGTAAACTTATCACTTTCAAATCGAGCTTTCAAAACTATCATGACATGTAAAGGAAAAAAAGGATTTCAAGTCACAAAATGTCAAGAGACTTTTATTTTCAGAACAATTACCCATTACTTGAACATATCCTATAATTCAAAGACAAACATGCAAATTTAACACAACAAAACTAACAAAATTAAACTAGAACCCAACAAAACTAAAAAAATTAAACTAATTTAACACGACTAACAAAACCAAAACCAAAGAACACACTCCCCCCCCCCCCCCCCCCCATACTTAAACAACACATTGTCCTCAATGTGGCACAATTAAAAGATTAAAAGCAATTAAACCATCAAATAGAATCAGGCAAATGTAATAAAAGTAAAGAAGGAGATAGGAAAGAAAAACTCCCTAAGTCATGATAGAGGAAGAGTAGGGTGGAGTAAGGAAGTCTCTTCCACCACTACGTCCACTAAAGAAGGGTTTGTGAGGAATGGCTTAAGTCGGTGTCCATTGACCTTGAAGCTCTTGTTTGTGGAGTCGCTTTTGATCTCAACTGTACCATAAGGAAAAACATTAGTAACAACAAAAGGACCAATCCACTTAGACCTCAACTTACCACTCATGAGTCCAAGCTTAGAATTATACAATAACACTTTTTGCCCAACCATAAAGTCCTTCTTAATTATCATGCTATCATGGAACTTCTTGGTCTTTTCTTTGTAGAACTTGGCATTCTCGTAGGCTTCTAGGCGGATCTCATCTAACTCACTCAGTTGCAACTTTCTTTCCTCACCAGCTTGATCCATAGAGAAGTTGTAGGTCATCACTGCCCAGTATGCTTTGTGCTCAATCTCCACTGGAAGATGACATGTCTTTCCAAAGACAACCCGATAAGGAGACATTCCTATGGGTGCTTTGTAGGCAGTCCTATGTGCCCAAAGAGCATCATCTAGCCTGGTACTCCAATCTTTCCTGCTTGGCTGCACAATCTTCTCTAAAATTCTCTTGATCTCCCTATTAGAAATTTCTGCCTGTCCATTGGTTTGGGGGTGGTATGGTGTGGATACCCTATGGACAACCCCATACTTTTTAAGCAAGGCATGCATTGATTTGTTGCAAAAATGGGTTCCTTGATCACTAACGATTGCTTTAGGTACTCTGAACCTGCAAAATAGATTAGATCTGACAAAATCTACAACAACCTTAACATCATTAGTTCTAGTGGGCTTGGCTTCCACCCATTTTGAAACATAATCAACTGCAAGGAGAATGTAAACATAACCAAAAGATACAGGAAAAGGGCCCATGAAATCTATACCCCAGACATCAAACACCTCACAAAATAGCATAGGTTACTGAGGCATTTGTTGTCGCCATGTAAGTGCACTTCCTGCTCTCTGACACTACTCACAAGTGCTACAAATCTTCCATGCATCTTTAAAGATGGTGGGCCAGTAAAAGCCACAGTCAAGCACTTTGCGAGCTATCCTTTGAACACCCAGATGACCTCCCGGTGCAAAAGAATGACAGAACTACAAGACTGAGTCAGTCTCATGATCTGGAATGCATCGTCTAATGACCTGATCACTGCACAATTTCCACAAGTAGGGGTCATCCCAAATA
The DNA here is from genome assembly GCF_004193775.1 of Glycine soja. NCBI lineage: Eukaryota > Viridiplantae > Streptophyta > Magnoliopsida > Fabales > Fabaceae > Glycine > Glycine soja. Next base: position 2,435,310 of record NC_041014.1, read on the forward strand.
AAATGCTTAGCATCACTTTTAATTTAATCTTTTTGGGCCTTAGATGCTAAGGGAGGAAAAACAGAAGCAACTAAATAATTGACAATGTTAGCAAACCAGGGAGTAGAAAGAGAATAAGAAATACTATACAATATATATATATATATATATATATATATATATATATATATATATATATATATATATATATAAATGATCATCCGAGAAATCATCCCGAATGGGTGAGTCCTCATCAGACACATGTTCGATCCGACTCAAATGATAAGCAACTAAATTTTGTGCTCCGCTCCTATCACGGATCTCCAAGTCAAACTCTTGGAGCCAGAGCATCCATCAGATCAACCTAGGCTTTGAATCAGCCTTCTGCAACAACTACTTTAAAGCTGCATGGTCAGTATAAACAATAATGCGAGTACCAAGCAAATAAGAACGAAATTTTTCCAGAGCAAAAACTATGGCTAGTAGCTCTTTCTCAGTAGTAGTATAATTCGCTTGGGCAGCATCTAAAGTCCTAGAAGCATAATATATCACCCTAGGCAATTTATCAATTTTCTGAGCAAGGACAACCCCCAATGCATTATTTGATGCATCACATATAAGCTCAAAAGGGGTTGTCCAGTCGGGTGCATGGATGATGGGGGTGGTAGTCAGTGCTCTTTTTAGACAATCAAAAGCCTCTTTGCATTTATCATTAAAGTCAAATTCCACCTCCTTTTGCAACAAGTTGGATAGTGGAAGGGCTACTTTGCTAAAATCTCTTATAAAGCGCCTGTAGAATCATGCATGACCAAGAAAAGATCGCACCTCTCGCACGCAAGAGGGGTAAGGCAATTGTGAAATAACAGAAATTTTTGCAGGATCTACTTCAATGCCCTTATTGGATATAATGTGGCCTAAAACTATACCTTGCTCAACCATAAAATGACATTTTTCAAAATTTAGAACAAGGTTAGTTTCAGTGCATTTATTCAAAACCTTTTCCAGACTATCCAAACAAACATCAAAAGAGGATCCATATACAGTGAAATCATCCATAAATACCTCTATGCAATTTTCTAAAAAATCACTAAAAATACTAATCATAAATCGCTGGAAGGTACCAGGGGCATTGCAAAGGCCGAAAGGCATCCTCCTATAGGCAAAAGTGCCGAAGGGGCATGTGAATGTGGTTTTTTCCTGATCCTCAGGAGCAATAGTGATTTGCATATAACCAGAAAAACCATATAGGAAACAGTAGTGAGATTTACCTTCCAGGCGTTCAAGCATCTGGTCAATGAATGGTAGTGGAAAATGGTCCTTTTTGGTAACCTGGTTCAGCCTCCTATAGTCGATGCATACTCTCCAACTGTTCTGCACCCGTGTGAATGTATGTATACAAGATTTTGATGATGTCAAAGAAGAATCAAACAAGGCTGCTTCAAATGATAAGCATTTGCTTCAAGAATAATTCAAGAGTGCTTCAACAAGCAAAGCCATGTTTTAAGATTCACTAAAGACCAAGCCTTGCCTTAAAACAAAGTGCTTTCAAGACATGCAAGGCTCTGGTAATCGATTACCAGGAAGTGTAATCGATTACCAGAAGACAGGGTTGAGAAATAGCTGTTGAAAAATGTTTTGAATTTGAATTTTCAACATGTAATCGATTACCATATGTCTGTAATCGATTACCAGCAACGCAACTTTGGAAATTCAAATTCAAAAGTCATAACCCTTCAAATTATAACTGTGTAATCGATTACACAAACATTGTAATCGATTACCAGTGGAAAGTTTTCAGAAAATCTGCCAACAGTCACATCTTTTCATTAGATTTGTGAATGGTCATCAAAGGCCTATAAATAGGTGACTTGGGCACGAATTTTAGACAGAGAGTATTTTTGGTCCAAAATGTCTTATCCTCTCAAAAGACAATGAGAGAGATTCCAAAAGAACTTCATTGTCAAATGCTTTCTCAAAAGAAATCCTTGACCAAACACTTGCAAAATCTATAAGGATTCTTACATGATCTTCATTGTAATATTCTTCTCTTGAAGAGATAATTCTTCTTCTATTCTTCTTATTCAATGAGATTGGTTAAGAGACTGTGAGTCTCTTGTTGTAAAGCATCTGAAAACAAGGGATGGGTTGTCCCTGTGTGGTTCAGACTTTGTAAAGGATTTTACAAAGATAGTGGAAATCTCAAGTGGGTTGCTTGAGTACTGGACGTAGGCACGGGTTGTGGCCGAACCAGTATAAAACTGTGTTTGCATTCTCTCTTCCCTTATCTCATTTATGTTCACAAGGTCCAACAAGTGGTATCAGAGCAGGATTCTTGTATAAAGTTTAAAAACTTCAAGAATAGATATGGCCTCATCCAAATTTCCATTTTCTGAGGGAAATTCTATCAATAGGCTCTTATGTTCAATGGTGAGGGTTATCATTATTGGAAAACCCGAATGCAGATCTTTATAGAAGCCATAGATCTAAAGATATGGGAAGCCATTGAATTTGATTCCTTTATTCCTACAATGGTAGAGAGAAATGCAACTATATAAAAAAAACTAGAGAAGAAAGAAGATGATGATGAAAGAAGAAAGAAGAAGATTCCTCTTTAGCCCCAAAATGCTAAGTGCGATCAACTTGGGCACATGAGATTCAATTGTCCTGTGTTTAAAAGAAGAATGGAAAAATCCGACAAGATGAATTTCAAAGAGAATAAAGAAAAGAAAGGATATATCACTTGGGAAGATAATGTCATAAATTATTCAAGTGATTCAGAGAAGAAAATCATAAGTTTGGGTATCATGATGAAAGACTATGAAAATGGAGAAGAACAAAGTCGATACATTGATAGCAATTTCTCCAAACACATGGCATGCATCAAAGTTAATTCATATTTCTCCCCAAGATAAATGAATATGTGATTTATGGAGACAACAAACGAAGGCCACATTTCTCCCCAAGAAAAGTGAATATGCGATTTATGGAGACAAAAAACAAAGGCCACTTGATCAACAACCCCAACAAGTAATATCAAATGATACCAGCAGGTCACTTGTCTTTGATTGATTACTTTTGATGCTTGTTTTCTACTTGAGTTTAGACTGTCCTTGATGATTGTGATTGAATTTGATTGACTGTGTTTGATGATTGATTGATTGTATTTTTTATTGTGTGTTTGATTGTCTTTGATGTTTGTTCCTGATTGAGTTTTTGATTGTTTTTAAAGAATCTATTAAACTTTTCAAATTAGTTTCATGTTTTAAGAAAACTATTTCAAATTTAGAAAAGGAAATTTTGAAATTGAAATTTGAAATTTGAAATTGAAAATTGAAATTTGAAAAGTTAAATTTGAAAATTGAAAATTAAAATTTGAAATTTGAAATTAAAATTTGGAAGTTGAAAGTTAAAAATGGAAGTTGGAAGTTGGAAGTGGAAGTTACTGGAAGTTGGAAGTTGGAAATGAAAGTTATTGGAAGTTGAAAGTTGAAAATGGAGGTTGGAAGTTGAAAGGGGAAGTTACTAAAAGTTGAAATTGGAATTTGGAATTTAAAATTTAAATTTTAAATTTTAAAAATTTGAAATTTGAATTTTGAATTTTTTTTTAATAATAGAAATTATTGTGTATAGTTAGTTGATTGTTAATTTAATTAATTTGATTTGAAATATTTGATGATTGATTGTGTTTGATTGATGTGTTATTGTACTTGTTTTTGCTTGATTAATATTGAATGATTGTTTTAATGCCTTTTGGTATCACTTGATTCTCATACATTGCAACAAGTGGTAACATCTTTCTCCTCTCTATTCATGATTTGTTTTTGATGTTGACAAAGGGGGAGAGAAAGATAAAAGATAAAATAGTAAGAAAAATTATCTATTGTTTTATGAGACAACTTTTTATATATGAAAAATATGAAATCTTCAATTGTCTCATATAAGCAATCATTGTAAAACCAAGGGGGAGTAAACTATATGCAAATAGATATTTTCTTTGTTGTTGCTCCTAACCTACAGGTGGTTGTCATCATCAAAAAGGGGGAGAATGTAAATCATGAAGATTTTGATGATATCAAGAAGAATTTGCTTGAGAAAGAGGGAGATGTAAATCATGCAAGCTTTGATGGTGTCGAGAAGAAATCACATGTTTGTCATAATCAAAAAGGGGGAGAATGTGAATGTATGTATACATGATTTTGATGATGTCAAAGAAGAATCAAACAAGGCTGCTTCAAATGATAAGCATTTGCTTCAAGAATAATTCAAGAGTGCTTCAACAAGCAAAGCCATGTTTTAAGATTCACTAAAGACCAAGCCTTGCCTTAAAACAAAGTGCTTTCAAGACATGCAAGGCTCTGGTAATCGATTACCAGGAAGTGTAATCGATTACCAGAAGACAGGGTTGAGAAATAGCTGTTGAAAAATGTTTTGAATTTGAATTTTCAACATGTAATATATTACCATATGTCTGTAATCGATTACCAGCAACGAAACTTTGGAAATTCAAATTCAAAAGTCATAACCCTTCAAATTATAACTGTGTAATCGATTACACAAACATTGTAATCGATTACCAGTGGAAAGTTTTCAGAAAATCTGCCAACAGTCACATCTTTTCATTAGATTTGTGAATGGTCATCAAAGGCCTATAAATAGGTGACTTGGGCACGAATTTTAGACAGAGAGTATTTTTGGTCCAAAATGTCTTATCCTCTCAAAAGACAATGAGAGAGATTCCAAAAGAACTTCATTGTCAAATGCTCTCTCAAAAGAAATCCTTGACCAAACACTTGCAAAATCTATAAGGATTCTTACATGATCTTCATTGTAATATTCTTCTCTTGAAGAGATAATTCTTCTTCTATTCTTCTTATTCAATGAGATTGGTTAAGAGACTGTGAGTCTCTTGTTGTAAAGCATCTGAACACAAGGGATGGGTTGTCCCTGTGTGGTTCAGACTTTGTAAAGGATTTTACAAAGATAGTGGAAATCTCAAGTGGGTTGCTTGAGTACTGGACGTAGGCACGGGTTGTGGCCGAACCAGTATAAAACTGTGTTTGCATTCTCTCTTCCCTTATCTCATTTATGTTCACAAGGTCCAACAACCCGAGTAGGAATCAGCTCCTCCTTCTCATTTTTGATCACGGTGAAGCCAATTTTCTTTGGAACTACCTGGACGGGACTCACCCATTGGTTGTTGGAGATAGGATAAATGATTCTAGCTTGCAAAAGCTTAGTTACCTCCTTCACTACATCAAGAATCACCGGGTTGAGTCTTCTCTGTGGCTGTCTTACTGGTTTAGCCCTATCTTCTAAATTTATTCAATGCATACATATGGATGGGCTAATACGAGGAATGTCTGTTGGATCGAGTAGCCTCAGAATAATTAAGAAGGGGGGGTTGAATTAATTATTCCTAAACCTTTACTAATTAAAAAATTTACTCTTCTAAGGCTTTTACTTATGTTGTTAAGAGAATATGGAGTAGAAGAGAAACTTAACAGAAAGTAAAAGCGAAAATTAAATACACAACGGAAAGTAAAAGAGTAGGGAAGAAGGAAACAAACACACATGATTTTTTATATTGGTTCGATAATAACTCGTGCCTACATCCAGTCCCCAAGCGACCTGCGGTCCTTGAGATTTCTTTCAACCTTGTAAAAATCCTTTTACAAGAAAATATTCATAAGGGATATACCCTCCCTTGTTCTCTTTGAACCTAGTGGATGTACCCTCCACTAGAACTGATCCACAAGAGATGTACCCTCTCTTGTTCTCAGTCAAACCCAAGTAGATGTACCCTCTACTTGTACCACAAAGGATGTACCCTCCAATGTGTTAAGACAAAGATCTCAGTCGGTTAAACCTTTGATACTTTGTGAATGGGGATACAAAAGAATTCTCAGGCGGTTAGTCCTTTGAACACTTTTGTATTAGGAAAAGGGAAGAATCAAAAGAATTCTCAGACTGTGTCGTTTTGAATTCTTTGACAAGGGAGAAGGGAGACACAAAAGAATTCAAGCGGTTAGTCCTTTGTTCTTTTGGAAAAAGGGAGAAGAGAGACACAAAAAGAATTCACGCGGTTAGTCCTTGGCAAATTCTTTTTGGCAAAGGGAGAAGAGAATGAAAAGATGAATAGCACAAGTTTTCAAGGTTTAGAAAACCAGAAAACTTTAGAAAGCTTTTGGTACAAAGAAGAAGAAGAAGTTCAAAGAGATTCAAGGCTTGTAAATGATTGATTGAATAAGGGTAAAAGTGTATTGAAAAGCAAATCAAAGCCTTGCATTTATAGACTCTTCATGTTTAGTCAAGAAGACCATTTAGAAGAGTTATAACTTTTAGAAAAACTTAAAACCAATTTGAAAAAGTCAAAAACCATTTGAAGAGTTACATCTTTTTATTTATTCAGAAACAATCACTAGTAATCGATTACCAAATCAGCGTAATCGATTACACAAGGCTTTTATGTGAAAGGGTGTGACTCTTCACATTTGAATTTGAATTTCAACGTTCAAAGGCACTGGTAATCGATTACCAAAACATTGTAATCGATTACAGCTTTTTGAAATTAATTGGAACGTTGTAAATTCAATTTGAAAACTTTTTCAAAACAATTTTTCTACTGGTAATCGATTACAACAATCTGGTAATCAATTACCAGAGAGTAAAAACTCTTTGGTAAACATGTTTTGAAAAAAATCATGTGCTACTCAATTTTTGAGAAAAACGTTTCATACTTATCTCGATTAAGCCTTCTCTTGATTCTTGAATCTTGATCTTGATTCTTGAGATCTTGAACCTTGAATCTTGATTCTTGACTCTAAACTTTCTTCTTGAGTCTTGAATTCTTCTTGATTCTTATCTTGAACTCTTGAATTGTTCTTGATTCACTTGAGTTGTTCTTTGATTGATCTTTGATTCACTTCAGTTGTTCTTTGATTGATCTTTGAGCTTTTTGTCATCACCTTTGTCATCATCTTTTGTTATCATCATTGTTATCATCAAAACACCTTTGAATCACCTTTGATTCATCATGAAGCTTTGCTTCTACAATGTTCGCCAGGGTACGGCCTATAGCCTTCTTATGCTTCTTGAGAACTGATAACAGCTTCTCCTCTTGCTCATCAACAAGGGAGGCAAATATAATTACTGGAAAACTTTTGCTATCATCCAAGTAAGCATATTTTAAATTTGATGGTAGAGGCTTCAATTCTGGTGTGGGCGGCTGGATAGTGGTAGAAAGAGACGGTTTCTCAGCCTGTACCTCATAAAGAAAGTCAGAGGTATGTGTACTTCCTGAAACATGGTTAGTTCTATCTGACTCTATAAAATCAATCTCAAGAGGTAGAACATCACCATACATGTAATCAATATCAAATTCATATTCACTCTCAGCATCAAATTCAGGCATATGATCAAGTACAAATTCAGATTCAATGTATGAAGAGTGACAAGCATGCAGATTAGAATGAAACAAGGGAAGCGCTTAACAAAAAAACTAAAACAGGGGAAGCGCTTAACAAAAAAACTAAAACAGAACACACACTAAACAAAATACCAAGACACTAAACAACACTAACTAACACACACACTAACACTAACACAAGAATCAAACACTAACACGACACTAGCTATTATGAACCTTTGGACACTGCTCCCCGGCAACGGCGCCAAATTTGATCGAGACCGTACCCGAATTAAATAAACATTAAAATATAATAACTAGGAAGTGATCCTAGGTCGTTTCCCAACGAGCAATGATAAACCAAATGTTCATAACAGATAGTAGGAAATAGTAACAAATTGGGGGGGGGGGGGGTTATTTGCTTTTGTAAATTAAACAACAAGTAAAATTGAATTAGAAATTATCAGAATTAAAATACGTTGCTTCCCCTTGATTCACAAGCAAGTCTCTTATCCTAGGTTGCGAGAATTTATCCTTTATCAGTTCAACCACTTAATCCAACCCTAAATTAAATTACTAAGCGAAATTTAACATAAAGCATTCATTATGTGATTAAGCATCATACACACCAATTACTCATAAACGATACTTAAGCATGAACGTAAATTAAGCGCAGAGACAATTAATCAAGCACTAAGCATGCATGAATTAATAGCAACAAATTCAGAGTAATTAGTGAAGAGGAAAAACTGAATAGAATTTAACAGTAATAATAGAACCTCAAAGAGAACTGTGCTTGATCCTCAAGAGAAAACAACGCTACGGACTTTGCCTTCCATTAATCAAATAGAGAACGAAATTTTATTGATAAAACTAAAAGTCTGAACTGGAATTGTAAAAAAAACGAAAATAAAAGAGAAAGAGAAGAGAGACTAAAACTAAAAACGAAAAATAGAAGAGGGAGAGGAGAGAGAGAACTAAACTAGAACCTTGGTGCTGTTATATAGTTTTTTAGATCTGTTTTAAATCCAAGCCTATAAGTAAAATCAAATCAAATCTAGATAAGATAAGATAAGATCTAGATGAAATAATATCTAGATGAGATCAAATCTAAATAATATCTAGATAAGATAAGATCTAATATTGTAGAATAAATAAGTCTGCCCTCTTCAAGTCCAAGCCCAATTCTGGATTCAAGCCCAAGCCCAATTCTAGATTCAAGCCCAATGCTTCATTAATTCCCGAAATTAGATTAAAAACATCAAATTAGCTGAATGGGCCCAAATAATAAAATTGCCTCATAAATTTGACAATTAAGACTAATCAGTATTTAAAATGGTGCAAAAAGGGTTAAGAAATAGGAGAAAATAATGGCACATCAAGGATGATTCTGAATATTCTGATTTTGAGCATTCCACTACTAATTTTCATACTAAGAACATGGCTCAACCTCCACCTCATGAGAGGACTCTTAGGGAAATGGCTGCACCTGATTTCACTTATGAAAGCTTGTGCATTCAATATCCTGATGAGGGTGTTCCATATGTTCTCAAGACCGGACTAGTACATTTGCTGCCCAAGTTTCATGGTCTTGCAGGTGAAGATCCTCATAAGCATCTTAAGGAGTTCCATATAGTTTGTTCCACCATGAAGTCCCTTGATATCCAAGAAGATCATATCTTTCTAAAGGCTTTTCCTCATTCTCTGGAGGGAGTGACAAAAGATTGGCTCTACTACCTTGCTCCCATGTCCATTTTCAGCTGGGATGACCTTAAGAGGGTGTTCTTGGAGAAATTCTTCCCTGCATCTAGGACCACTGCCATCAGAAAAGACATTTCGGGCATCAGGCAACTTAGTGGAGAAAGCTTGTATGAATACTGGGAAAGATTCAAGAAATTGTGTGCAAGCTGTCCTCACCACCAAATTTTTGAGCAACTCCTTCTTCAATATTTCTATGAGGGACTTAGCAACATGGAGAGGAGTATGATTGATGCTGCCAATGGTGGATCTCTTGGTGATATGACCCCTGCTGAAGCTAGGAATTTGATTGAGAAGATGGCTTCCAACTCCCAACAATTCAGTGCAAGAAATGATGCTATTGTTCTTAGAGGAGTCCATGAGGTGGCCATGGATTCATCTTCATCTACTGAAAATAAAAAGCTTGAAGGAAAACTTGATGCCTTGGTCAAGCTAGTAACTCAGCTTGCCATGAATCAGAAATCTACACCTATTGCATGAGTCTGTGGTCTATGTTCTTCTGCAGATCACCATACAGATCTCTGTCCTTTTTTTGCAGCAATTTGGAATCAATGAGCAACCTGAAGCTTATGCTGCAAACATTTATAATAGACCTCCTCAGCAGCAAAACCAACAACAGCAGAATAATTATGACCTCTCAAGCAATAGATACAATCCAGGTTGGAGGAATCATCCAAATCTAAGATGGACAAGTCCTCCACAACAACAATAGCCTATCCCTCCTTTTCAGAATGTTGTTGGTCCAAGCAAGCCATATGTTCCTCCTCCAATACAGCAGCAGCAACAACAACAATCACAACAAAGACAACAAGCAACTGAGGCTCCTCCTCAACCTTCCTTAGAAGAGTTAGTGAGGCAAATGACCATCCAGAATATGCAATTTCTGCAAGAGACAAGAGCCTCCATTCAAAGTCTGACAAATCAGATGGGGCAAATGGCTACTCAGTTGAACCAAGCTCAGTCCCAAAATTCTGACAAATTGTCTTCACAAACTGTGCAGAATCCGAAAAATGTGAGTGCCATCACCTTGAGGTCTGGCAACCAAATGCAAGTGCCTCCACCAGTAGCAGCACTTGCACCTGAACCTGTCAAGCTTCATTCTACACCTGAAAAAGAGGATGAGATAGTTGCACAAAAGAGAAAGCTTCCTAACAAAAATTTTCATGCAGGTGGACCTTCTTCTAGTAATTCTGACTTATCGCAGCCTTCTATCCCTCTTCCATTCCCACCTAGAGCAATTCCAAATAAAAAATGGAAGAAGCGGAAAAGGAGATCTTGGAGACCTTCAAAAAAGTAGAGGTGAACATACCTCTGCTAGATGCCATCAAGCAAATTCCAAGATATGCCAAGTTTCTAAAGGAGTTGTGCGCCCACAAAAGGAAGCTCAAAGGAAATGAAAGGATTAGCATGGGCAGAAATGTGTCAGAATTGATAGGTAAATCTGTTCCTCACATTCTTGAGAAAAGTAAGGACTCAGATACTTTCTGTATACCTTGCATTATTGGGAACAGTAAATTTGAGAATGTCATGTTAGATCTAGGAGCATCAATTAGTGTCATGCCTCTGTCCATTTTCAATTCTTTATCTCTTGGACCTTTGCAATCTACAGATGTGGTCATTCATTTGGCAAATAAAAGTGTTGCTTACCCCGCAGGTTTCATAGAGGATGTGCTGGTTTGGGTTGGTGAACTTATTTTTCCTGTTGATTTTTATGTTCTTAATATGGAAGAGGGATTTTCCCATGGTTCAGTTCCAATTATTTTAGGCAAGCCATTTATGAAAACAGCCCGAACCAAGATAGATGTTTATGCTGGCACATTGTCTATGGAATTTGGTGATATTGTTGTTCATTTTAACATTCTTGATGCCATGAAACATCCATCTGAGGATCATTCTATTTTTCGTGCTGAGATAATTGATCAGATTGTTGATGATTATATGTTTGATTTTGATTATGTTCTTCATGGTAGGAAACATCCATTTATATCTGATCTGCATACTTGTCATTCCTTATGCATTAAATCTGAATCTGAGTTTCTATTTGATCCTATATCTGATTTTTATGCTGAGAATGAATATGAATTTGAGTCTGGTTCTGATTTTTTGGGTGTTGTACCTCTTGATGTTGATTTTTTAGAGTCAGAATGCACTAACCATGTTGCAGGAAGAACATATAATTCTAACTTGCTTTATGAGGTACAGGCTGAGGAACCTTTTTCTTCTCCTACCCTGGTTCCTGTAACGACCCGCCTCGTCGCTACGGTATCCACACTCTAATATTCAATAATTTCAATTTTTATAAAAAGAACTCCCTTAATTTTTTATTATGAAAATAGAAGTGATTTTGTCACAACATAAATTCATCCAACAACACGCCATTACTTAAGTGATTATGCATAATTACATAGAAACAATAATTCGGTACATGTCATACACATACCGAAAATTAAATATGTTCATATATATATATATATATATATATATATATATATATATATAATTAAAATTCCAGTTTTACATCTTTAACTCAACAAAATAAAACTTAAAAACCAACTACGGAGGAGTTGATTACAAAACACAACTCTCTCCCAAAATAACGCCAACGTCATCACGTCGGCTCGGCGGCTCCTCACCAGAATCTTACACACCCTGCCACTGTCATTCTGCTCCCACGAACAAGGTTCGTGATCATCACAGGTATCAACCACACGATACAAAATTGCAAGGGTGAGTTTATTATAAAAGAACCAATACCAATTCCAAATAACCACAATTAGCAAGGAACATAGGCAAACATGATAAGCATACACAACAATCATTATTCAACACTCATATCCAACAAATATTCATCATTCACATCCAACAATTACTCATCATCCATCCATGGACCCAATCAAGACTGCACAGAATGATGCATGCACCTAAGTCAACACTCAGATGCAATGTGGTACGTACCAACAACAACCAAATATCAGGAAATAGCCTAAGCGTGTCCACACGACACTCTCACTTAGGGAACTGTGCTGAGTTTGTCGAGACCACCCGATTGTGCACGTAACAGCCCCCCTCCCATAGGTGATCAGCCTGGGAGCCCAAAGGTGTTCCCTACCAGGTGACAGCCCCCTAGTACAAAGTACACTTGGCCACAGTTACTCTATTTCCTGTGTCGTATGAGCTATGATCACGACCAAAAGTAAGTGCCCAAGACCATGGACCAATTAAAGCACCTAAGAATCCCCTCAGGAATGCTTAGATTCTCTAACCACGCTAGTTACCCATGTCTGGGCCATCCGACAAGGTCAATGCACTCTACCCCCCATGACATACACTTCATACGACGTATGATCATGGCCAAAAGCTAGTGCCAAAGACCCTGGAAGGTCAGTGCACAGTGCCCCCCACGTTCATACACAACATCCAACGTATGAACGTGGCCAAAAGCTAGTGCCAAAGACCCTAGAAGGTCAGTGCACAGTGCCCCCCACGAACATACACAACATGCACATGCCAATGCATTTCCAACATCAATCAACAAATTGTATTTCCATGTCATTCACAACATAAATATCATCTCATCTCAATGACGTTATCAACAACAACAACAACCTCATTTCATATTCACATATTCATCAATAATAACAATTCATGTTGACATGGTCTTTATTAACAACATCATCTCAAATCAATATCATCATAATTATCATTATCATCACATATCAATTAAAATCCTCAATAGCAACATCAACAACAATTCAAACAAACACAACAATATCATTTCCACACGCACGGTATTCAAACAACACATTTCAAACAACCAAAACAATATCATTCATCACAATACATATATATATATATATATATATATCGCATCCCATTAGTTAAAACGTAATTTTCTTTGAAGAAAAATCAGCATGCGACAGGGACAGGCAGATATCCTTATAGCTAGGTTCCCTGACCCTAACTATGGTGTTAAAACGGTAAATTTTATAATAAACTCCCCTTACCTATAGTGAGCTACCCCACGGATTCCTCGTCGCATCACTTGAAGATTCCTTTTTGTCCTTGCTTGTCGATTCCACACAAGCCTCTACCATGCCAAAACGAAGGAGACTTAGTATGGATTTAAGAAAACAAAGCTAGTAACAGTGCTCTGGGTCAAACACCCACATTACTACATGAAAGAGCTGAGAGTATTTCGGGTTTTACAAAGGAACGTAATTTGGAAATTCCGACCACGCCAATGTGACCGGGGTTCAGTGTAGGTTACAAAAATAACATGCATTTCATGAAAGGATAATGTTTACAAAGTCTCTTTCTCTAAGGTTTTTCAAAGGAAGCATAAGACATGCAATGGCGGTTGCAAAGTTAGAAAAGATGCAAAGAAAAGATGAAACTAACAAGAAACAATCATAGAACCATGGTTACCTCGAAAGAAAACGAAAGATCAGATTAGGGTTTTCGTTTTCTACCGAAACCGCAAGCCAAGTTGGAAATTCTGCTTCGGTTGAAGGGTTCCTCTCGGTGTGGGTTTTCAATGGAGAACAATGATGGTTTGTGGTGGCTAATGGTGGATGTGGGTGATGGAGAAAGTTCTTGGAACTTTAGAAATGGCTTTGGAAGAAAGAAAGAAGAAGAAATGACGTTTTTCCTAAGCTACACGAAAGCGAAGGCTGAAATGCTTAAATAAGAGACGCTCTCGGGAACGGAAGCTTCTAGCACACTCCAGACATCTTCTCAAAGATCCCAACGGTCAGATCATGGACAAGTGTCTTTTAAAGTTGAAAACAAAATTTCGAGATGATCCAACAGTTAACGAAGGCTGGGCAGCATTTTTACCGAGGCAGCTACATGTAGTTTTCTCTAGAAGCTTCATTAAGAGGCTTCCTCCAGAAGCTTTATTAAGAGACTTCTAGCCCACTCCAGACATATTCTCAAAGATCCCAACGGTCAGATCATGGAAAAGTGTCTTGTGAAGTTTAAGGCCAAATTTCGAGAAGATCCAACGGTTAATGAAGGCTGAGCAGCGTTTTTACCGAGGCAGCTGCATGTAGCTTTCTCTAGAAGCTTCATTAAGAGGCTTCCTCCAGAAGCTTCCTCGTGGCTTCTTTGAGAAGCTTTCTCAACAGGCTTCTTTGAGAAGCTAGATCCTTATCTATCCACACCCCTCTATTAACTAAATTAACTTCCTTAAAAATAATTACGGGTGAAAATAACGTAACAAATAATCAAACATCAAACATAATTACTAATAATATATAGATATATATATATATATATATATATATATATATATATATATATATATATATATATATATATATATATATCAGGGTGTTACAGTTCCTCCCACTGTTCAGCCACCACCCACACTAGAGTTGAAGCCCTTACCAGCAACCCTCAAATATGCTTACTTGGAGGACAAGGAAAAATTTCCAGTGATCATCTCTGTCTCCCTTGCTGCTGAGCAAGAGGAGAAGTTGTTGCTAGTTATCAAGAAGCATAAGAAAGCCATTGGATGGACTTTAGCAAACATTCCTGGTATTAGCCCATCTACCTGCATGCATAGGATAATTTTAGAGGATGGAGCTAAGCCAGTGAGGCAGCCACAGCGGCGACTCAACCCCGTCATTCTAGATGTGGTGAAAAAGGAGGTGACCAAGCTCTTACAAGCTGGAATCATCTACCCCATTTCTGACAGCCAGTGGGTGAGTCCAGTCCAAGTGGTTCCTAAGAAGACAGGCCTCACAGTGATCAAGAATGAAAAGGATGAGCTTATTCCCACAAGAATGTAGAACAGCTGGCGAGTCTGCATTGATTATAGGAGGCTGAACCAGGTAACCAGAAAAGATCATTTTCCCCTGCCTTTCATTGATCAAATGCTTGAGCACTTTGCAGGTAAGTCTCATTACTGTTTTCTTGATGGTTTTTCTAGTTATTTACAAATTCATATTGCTCTTGAGGATCAAGAAAAGACCACATTCACCTGTCCCTTTGGCACTTTTGCCTATAGGAGGATGCCCTTTGCCCTATGCAACGCCCCTGGTACCTTCCAGCGGTGTATGCTTAGCATTTTCAGTGATTTTTTAGAGAGTTGCATAGAGGTATTTATGGATGATTTTACTGTTTATGGATCCTCTTTTGATACATGTTTGGATAGTCTGGATAGAGTTCTTAGAAGATGCATTGAAACTAACCTTGTGCTGAATTTTGAAAAATGTCACTTCATGGTAGAACAAGGTATAGTTTTAGGGCATATCATTTCCTGTAGGCGCATAGAGGTAAACCCTGCAAAAATAGATGTTATTTCACAATTTCCTTACCCTTCTTGCGTGCGAGAGGTTCGTTCGTTCTTTTCTTGGTCATGCAGGGTTTTATATGCGCTTTATCAAGGATTTTAGCAAAGTGGCCCTTCCACTATCCAATCTGCTGCAAAAGGAGGTGGAGTTTGATTTTGATGACCAATGCAAAGAGGCTTTTGATTGCCTCAAGCATGCGGTGTCTACCACCCCTATCATTCAGGCACCTGATTGGACAGCCCCATTTGAGCTAATGTGCGATGCATCCAATTATGCATTGGGGGCTGTCCTTGCTCAAAAGATTGATAAGCTGCCTCGGGTGATCTACTATGCTTCCAGAACTTTGGATGTTGCTTAAGCAAATTACACTACCACAGAGAAGGAGCTATTAGCGATAGTTTTTGCTCTTGAAAAATTTCGTTCATATTTGCTTGGTACTCATGTTATTGTTTATACTGACCATGCAGCTCTAAAGTACCTATTGAAGAAGGTTGAATCAAAGCCTAGATTGATCAGGTGGATGCTTTGGCTCCAAGAGTTTGATTTGGAGATCTGTGATCGGAGTGGGGCACAGAACCTCATGACTGACCATCTAAGTAGGATTTAGCGTGTGTATGAGGACTCACCTATTCGGGATGATTTTTCGGATGACCATTTGTACATTCTATATAGTATTTCTGATTCCTTCCCCCACTCCCTGGTTTACTAATATTGCGAATTATTTGGTTGCTTCTGTTTTTCCTCCCTTAGCATCTAAAGCTCAAAATGATAAAATTAAGAGCGATGCTAAGCATTATATTTGGGATGACCTCTATTTGTGGAAGTTGTGTTGTGACCAGGTTATTAGGAGATGTATTCCAAACCATGAGATCGACTCAGTCCTGCAATTCTGTCATTCTTCCACACTAGGTGGCCATCTTGGCATACAGAGGACAGCTTGCAAGGTGCTTGACTGCGGTTTTTATTGGCCCACCATCTTCAAGGATGCGTGGAGAATCTGTAGCACTTGTTAGCCTTGTCAGAGAGCAGGCGGCTCACCTTCATGGAGACAACAAATGCCTCAACAACCCATGTTATTCTGTGAGGTGTTTGATGTCTGGGGTATAGATTTTATGGGGCTTTTCCCTGTCTTTTTTGGTTTTGTTTATATTCTCCTGGCTAAACCCACCAGAACTAACGATGCTAAGGTCGTTGTGGATTTTGTTAGATCTAATCTGTTTTGCAGGTTTGGAGTCCCTAGAGCCATCGTTAGTGATGAAGGCACCCTTTTTTGTAACAGATCCATGTATGCCTTGCTCAAAAAGTATAGAGTCGTGTATAGAATTTCCACACCTTACCACCCCGAAACTAATGGGCAGGCTGAGATTTCAAACAGGGAGATAAAAAGGATCTTGGAGAAGATTGTGCAGCCGAACAGAAAGGATTGGAGCACCAGGCTAGATGATGCTCTTTGGGCGCATAGGACTGCCTACAAAGCACCCATGGGAATGTCTCCTTATCGGGTTGTCTTTGGCAAGGCATGTCATCTTCCTGTAAAGATAGAGCATAGAGCCTACTGGGCTGTAAAGACATACAATTTCTCTATTGATTAGGCTGGAGAGGAAAGGAAGTTGCAACTAAGTGAGCTAGATGAGATCTGTTTAGAAGCCTATGAGAATTCCAAATTCTACAAGGAGAAGACCAAGAAGTTCCATGACAGTCTGATAGCAAAGAAGGACTTCGTGGTTGGACAGAAAGTTTTATTGTATAACTCTAGGCTCGGACTCATGAGTGGTAAGTTGAGGTCAAAGTGGATTGGTCCTTTTGTGGTGACTAATGTTTTTCCTTATGGTACAGTTGAGATCAAAAGTGAGTCCACAGATAAGAACTTCAAGGTCAATGGACATCGGCTGAAACCATTCCTCACAAATCCCTCTTTAGTGGATGTAGTGGTGGAGGAGACCTCCTTACTTCACCCTACTTCTCTTCTGCCATGACTTAGGGAGTTTTCTTTTTCTGTCTCCTTCTTTACTTTTATTGCACTTGTCCAAATTTATTGATTGTTTCGATTGTTCTTGATCTTATGATTGTGCTACATTAAGGACAATGTGTTTTTTAAGTGTGTGGGGGGGGGGGAGATTGTTCTTTAATTGTGTTGGGTATTCTAGTTTAATTTTATTAGGTTTTTCTAGGTTAATTTTGTTATTTTGGTTTTGTATTTTGTGTACAACATTGCATGTTTCTCTTTGAATTTTGGGTTATGTACAGGTAATGGGTAATTGTTTTTGAAATAGGAGTTTCTTGGCATTTTGTGAATTGAAACCCTTATTTTTCTCTACATGTCAAGTTAGTTTTGAAAGTTCGAATTGAAAGTGATAGATTTACTGATGCAATCCTACCCCGCAAGGGCATTGGATAGAAAACTCCAAGTAGATTGGGCCAGAGATGCAAGAGAAGGTCCTAGGATTCTTATGAGCCTTAGGGTAGATTTCGGGCCCATGGGCTAAGTACGAGCCCACTTATCTTTGTAAATATTAGATTAAGGTTTCATTATTTTTGGGCCTTGTATTTAGGGCTCTATAATGTAGGTAGGGTACCCTAGAAATATAGGATTTTTCAGCCCTTGTATTTTAGGGCACCTAGACTAGTTTTTGTATTAGGGGTAGTTTTGTAATTTCACATGCACTAAGTGGATATTTGATGTGTGTGGTTGGAAATAAATTTAATTGAATTGGTAGAAGCCCAATCCAATTAAATTTTAGAGGGGGAGGTGAGCATTTGCTTACTACACCCCATTGCCACATCATATAGTCACACTTTGTGCATGTCCTTCATGCTTTTCATGCCTCATGACACCTAAGCACACTTAGTGGAGAATCTTGGAATTGATCTTGGATTAGTGGGCTGAACCATAACTAAAATTCACTAATCATAATTAGTGAAATTTTGGCTCCAAATTTTGGCTCCACAAATTCAATTTCAAATTCAAGTGAAATTTGAATTTCCCTCCAATTATGTGTGACACTTAGGCTATAAATAGAGGTCATGTGTGTGCATTTTTTTCAACTTTGATGATTTGAATATTAACTTCAGATTTCAGAGCTCATTTAGAGCACAAAATTTCGTGCTCTTCTCTCCCTCTCCCTTCATTCATCTCCTTCTTCCTCCAAGCTCTTATCCATGGCCTCCTATGGTGGTGAGCTTCTTCTAGACTCATCTTCTCCTTGAAGTGGCGTCTCCTCTCTCTCTTCCTTCTCCATTCCGCTGCCATTTATCTTCCAAGAAGCAAAGGAATCCATTGATGAAGAAGATCCTAGGCCTACAAGCTCCAATGGAGCTTGCATCATTTACCCTTGGTGAGAATTTGAGCCATCATCATCTATTTTATTCGGTGTGTTTTGCCCCATTGATTGCTTGCACAATAGCCTTGGCTTGACTCTTGTTGATACTTCTTGTTTCACATGCATGTTGGGAGATGATTTAGGCCTTTTGTTCTTATAAGCCTCTAGCTAAATGAGCCTACCTTGAATTAATTCCTTTGATAGCCCCTTTGAGCCTATGTTCCCCTTTCTTTGTTTTGAAGCTCATTACAAGCCTTAAGTGAAAAACCATGATCTAACCATACCCTTAAGGAATTTTGGAGCTTTGGAATTGTTTTGGGAATAAGTGTGAGGGGGGGAATGTTTCATTGGATGATATGTTTTTATTGGCCATGCTTGATGATGTATACATATATTGCCTAATTGTTGCTTTATTTTTCAAATGCTTTCAATTGCTACTGTTCACGTTCAAAATATATATATATATATACAAAAAAAAACAGAAAAAGAATGAAGTTGAATAAATGAGGTCTTGGTTTGAAGACTTGGATTAGTTGAGGACTTGGTTGATTTTGTTTTGGGTTTACTTTTTAAAGCTTAATTTGTAATTTTGGTTTTGGGGTTTACTACTTTTTCTTACTTCCCACTTATTCCCCATTGCTCCTTTATTCCTTTGGGTTTTAGCTACTATCCCATACTTTTCATCTACCTTGTCCTTGGCCCCATTACAACCTTAAAAGACCTTTTGATCCTCATGTGCATGTGCTTATGATGTGGTTGTCAACTTTAGAGTCTTTCCAAGTCTATGTGGTGTTTGTTTTCATGGGTGCTCTGAGAGTAAACAGTAGCCTAGACACTTGAGAGATAGAGTGCATATCTTGTGAGGCTTTATCACTTTTCATTCTTGAGCTGATTGACTATCTTGCCATGTTTGAGATGCTTGGATGATTTTCATGATGGTCTTGATTCTTTAACTCTTTACGTGTTGGATGTTACCCATTCTTTTCATTCCTTGAGATTTATTGAGAAATATGTAATCGTTTTTGTGTCTGTTTGTTTCTCTTTAATGTCTCTGGATTTGTCCCTTGCTTTGTTTTTTTTTATTTTGCCCAGGAGTGCAAAAGGCTAAGTGTTAGGGGATTTGATGTGTCATCATTTTCTCCTATTTCTTATCCCTTTTTGTCACCATTTTAATTACTGATTAGCCTTAATTGTCAAATTAATTATGCAGTTTTATCATTTGGGCCTACTGGACTAATTTTGTGTTTTTAATTTAATTTCAGGAGAATTATAAGCAATTGGGCTTGAATCCGGAATTGGGCTTAGACTTGAAGAGAGCAAACAATTTTATTCTACCAAATCTTATCTTATCTAGATTTTATCTAATCTAGATATTATTTCATGTAGATTTTATCTTATCTTATCTAGATTTTATTTCATCTAGATTTTATCAAATCTTATCATATCTTGTCATATCTTGTCCAGATTTTATTTTATTAATGGGTTTGGACTTAAAACAGATTTGTAAGCTTTGGGGGCTGAGAACCTATATAACAGCACCAAGGTTTTAGTTTAGAGGAGTTTTTCATTTTTGGAGAATAATTTTAGGTTTTGCAATTCTAGTTTTTACTGTTCATGCGTACTATTCACAATAGCAATAAAATTCGTTTTCTGCTTCAATCTGCAATTTCGTTTCATGCTTCAATCTGCAATTTCGTTTTCTACTGATTAATGGAAGGCTAAGTCTCCAGCGTTGTTTTCTCTTGAGGATCAAGCACAGCTCTCTTCAAGGTTTTATTATTACTATTGAATTCTGATCAGTTTTTCCTCTTCACCAATTACTCTGTATTTGTTGCTATTAATCCATGCATGCTTAGTGCTTGATTAATTGTCGCTGCGCTTAATTTACGTTCATGCTTAATGATCAGTTTCATTCATGATTAATTGGTGTATGTGTTGCTTAATCACATAATGACAGCCTTATGTTAATTTTCGCTTAGTAATTTAATTTAGGGTTGGATTAAGTGGTTCAATTGATTAAGGATAAATTCTCGTAACCCAGGATAAGAGACTTGCTTGTGAATCAAGGGGAAACAACATGTTTTAATTCTATTATTTTCTAATTAAAATTTACTCGCTGTTTAAATTACAAAAACAAACAACCCCCCCCCCCATTCGTTATTGTTTTATTACTATCTGTTATGAACGTTTGGTTGACCATTGCTCGTTGGGAGATGACCTAGGATCACTTCCTAGATACTGCATTTTTAATGTTTATTTGATTCGGGTACGGCCTCGATCACATAGGCTGAAGATGAATCTGGCTAAATGTGCATTTGGGGTGTCAACTAGAAATTTTCTGGGATTCTTGATACATTAGAAGTGAATTGAAGTTGATAAAAACAAGGCAAAAGTAGTGTTGGAGGATAGCCCACCTTGAAACAAAAAAGTGTTTAGAGTCTTATTGGTAAGATTAATTTCTTATGAAGATTCATAGCTAATTCAACTGGCAAAATGAAGGTTTCCTCTCCTTTGTTAAAAGTGAAGGATTAAGATGAATTTGTTTGGGGTGAAGAGTAATGGCAAACATTTGAACAAATCAAGCAAGTGCTAGCCAAACCACCAATTCTAGTATCACCCATACCAAGGAAGCCTTTGAAATTATATATATCGGATGCGGATAAGCCCATCAGATGCCTTCTGGCACAAGATGCAGAAGATGGAATTGAAAGATCAATTTATTATTTTATCCAATTATTAAACAATGCTAAATGTAAATACACTCCTATGGAAAAATTATTTTTATCACTATTTTATGCTTGTACAAAACTAGAATGTTATATATTGCTAAATGAAATATTAGTTTTGTGCAAATTTGATATTGTTAAAAATTTGTTAAATCAGCCAATTCTGCAAGGACTCATGATAAAATGGGAAAATAAAGTTAAATGTTTATGCTTTTACATATGTACCATTACAGGCTATGAAAGGGCAAGTGTTAGCTGATTTCATCACCCAACATCCATGAGTCCCAATAGAAGATGTAGCCGAATTGGCCAACAATTATGCACCAAACTGAACCTAGCAAGAGGGTCAGTGTTGTGAGTAGGTATATGAGTAATCTTGGGAAGGAACATTGGCAAGTTGTGAAATGCATACTCAAGTACCTTAAGGGTACAACAATTATTGGTCTCGTCTACCATGGTGACACGTCCTATGCTCTTGTTGGTTACTCAAATTATAACTTTGCTACAAATCTAGATATAAAGAGATATGTGATTGGGTATGCATTCTCAATTGACAACTGTCTTGTTAGTTGTAAGGAAACACTTCAACCCATGGTGGCTTTATCCACAACAGAGGTAAGGTACATGGCTCTGGCAAAAGCAGCATAGAAGGAATTTGATCAAAGGGTCTGATTAGCAATCTTGGATTTTCAAAGGAAAAGACCATCATTTTATGTGACAGTCTGAGTGCAATATGTTTAGCCAAGGATCAAGTTCATCATGAGAGGACTAAACACATTCACATCAGATACTACTTCATATATTCTAAGAAGGTCAAAGTCTAGAAAGTTAATACAAGGGAGAATCTAGCTTATGTGTTCACGAAGCCTATTCCGAGAAGCAAGTTCATGCATATTTTGGATATACTCAATGTAGATTGCTGGAAATAAACTGAGTTACTTGTAATTCAGAAATGTTATTGAACCAAGGTGAGAAATTTTTATTGTTGGATGATGGACGATAAAGATAGGATGGACAACAATAGTTGCCTGGTCTAATACTCTTATCTTCTGAAGAGGTTGTTCAATCTTCTATAATCTATTGGAGTGCCCAGTCTGAAGATTCATTAACATAGATTGTGTTGTAACTCTAACTATTTTCTATTTTTTGTAACTTTTTTCCATTAGATAGTTAGTTGTTATCTCCTTTATAAGGAGCTCTATATTTTTTGGGTTTAGAGAGCTTCAGAGTGTATTCAACCCTTTTATTGTAAATTTTCTTATTCACAATAAAGTTAACACTTTATGTGTTATCTCTATTCTTATTCTATCATTTGTGTTTTCCTATCTGAATAAAATTTCTCGAATCTTCCCAACACTAACCTTTGAATTTTCACAATCAAATCAATAAATGTGCATGTATGGTCAAATACAATGACCATTAAGTTTAAAATTCTATTATGGTTTCACACGTCCATGCAATGGCATATTATTTTTTTTCATGACATTTTTAATTTCGATTAACAATCGAAAATTCTATTTTCTAATGCCACCAATTTGTTACTTCAACAATTTTTACTTAACTTGATGAATCAAATAATGGCCATTACATAAATAATTTTAGGCCACCATAATAATCAAATATTCAAATTGAAATTTCCACTTTCAATTGCAATGCCTAAGTTTTTGCCATTAATTTAATTTAATTTTTCTTTTTTAACCTTTGTCTTGTCTCTCTTTCTTTTTACAATTCATTGTGATAAACAAGACATTGAGAGAGTTAATAAATATATACTACAAGAATCTGATTGTAGCCTTGTAAAAATGTGAATACTCTCTAATAGACAGGATGATGCCCTTCATTGCTCTTCGAAGGTTTTCAATGTGTCACTCTATTGCTTCTTGCAATAAATCTACAACTGCAACAACCATCTCCAACAAAATAGCCATATATTTCACAACCTTATGTATGGTAAAGTTTGTCTAATCAAAGCAAGATTTTATGGCAGTTTCAAGCGAGTTCCTCTTTTAAAAGGCCATAAGTAATTTTGACTAATAGTAAAAAATTTCAAATATTAGGCCTTAACTACCACGATTTCATGTCCAAAGGCCAACCACTTCAATTTCATTATTTTCTTTTGCACATGTTTTTCCAAACTCCTTTGTAATATTTTTTAATATATGCCATATTCAATTTTGAATTTTTCTTTTTTCAACGTGCACCAACTTCAAGAGTAATTAAAACAAATTTTGAGATTAGAATGATTACTACCATTTGCCATTAAAAACAATACTAATATGGCCATATGCAACACCCAAAAACATTAACAAATCTACCCTTCAAGTCAATTAATTCAAACCATGTTTGGCTGTTAATGAAGGGATATTCAAATATAACAACATTGGCCATGAAGGCCATAACAAAAAATTTAACACACGCTACCCACTTTTAGGGCTCCCTTACCTGGTGCGCCATTTTGTTGACAATGAAATTTGGGGCTTCTTTTTGTCAACAAGCATAATCCCATAGATATTTGAGGAAAGGAATAGGTACTTCCATTGGAGGCTTTTTATCCTCCTCAATAGGTTCTTTACCAAAGGTAAGTGTCTTAAACTTTTATCATGAGAACAAATAAAAAATGCAATAAAAAGTAAAATGTTGATTGATCATGAGAACAAATTTAAAATAAAAGAGTGAAATAAAAAGTAAAGTACACGAATAAAAAGATGCAAAAATTTAAAAAAGTAATGATTTTCGAAAAGAAATTGAAATTGGAAGAAGATGAAGGTTTAGAGAAAAGTGCAACAAATGTAAACGCAATAAAGTTACTCTATGAATATGATAAAGTTTTGAAATTGAAATGATTGTGAACATTGTAGTAACTTGTTGATCCACGAGCGCCGCCGACCATGGACAATAGGATGTGTGGGTGTTTACAAGTTCCAACCCTTATTACATGGTGCAAACTAGTATTTATAAACAAAGATTCATTACTACCTATAACTTCTCCTAATAACTTCTTGTAATCTTCACCATTGATGACTTGTCTCTTCAATCTCCACCATTGATGACTTTTGTCTTCCATCCCCATCATTGATGTCTTCTATGGTCTTGATTCTCTAAATCTACAATTTTCAAATACTATAGTCTCAACATAAAACATCAATCTGATACTCAATTGAAATATTGTGGGCATTAACAGTTGTGCTCAAATCTTTTTCTTGTCCTTCATGTTGATAAAGCAAATGAATGATGTTGGGGTGAAATGAATTTTCCAAGGCAGACAGATGAACGCACAAGTCCAAATTACCCTTAAGTTTGGAATTGGGGAGAGTAATCTTGGGATTTAACATGTTGAGCCATCCAAGCTCAACTATTAGATCAACAATCCTCTTGTTGAGATGCTTTTGTTTGGCCAAGTTAGCTTGTTGCTCTGCTTCGACAACTTGAAAGTTGGCAGCATAAGTAGACTTTTGAGTTTGCAACTGCCTTAGCTATTCTAAATCAGCCATTGTAGAATAGTAACGATGCTGGTGCATATTATGATTAAAGATCAAATCACCAATGGGCATGCTGATATGGTTGAGAAGGTCAGTGGAGGCCATAGTAAAACAAATTGAAAATTACTATGGTGACTAAGAGACTTACATGAATAAGTGTAGAAATGGACCTAACCTTCAATCTTTTGTGGCTTCGGCTAGGTGCGGCAGCTGATTTCTATAAAGAATTCTAAATTAGGATTAAAAATTGGTGATAAATAAGCAGCACAATATGAGAAGTAGATATTGATACCTGAGTTGAAGGGGGATCAGGAGTAGAGAATTTCTGAGCAATAACAGATCTAGTAGTTCTCTTGAAAGTCAGAGGAGTTGACTCTAGACAAGTGAGCTCTTCTATGTTTTCCAAATCAATCGTCTCAATTCAACATTTGGCTACAAAGGAAATGTTAGCCAAATAACAACAAGGAAAGGAGAATCTAAAAGATGAAGATATAAAGTAATACCTGATTGCAAAGCTAGTAAAGGATTAATGGTGATTTCAGTTGATGAGCTCTTCTTCTTTTTAGTTGAAACAAAAGCCGAATGAGAAAAAGGTTGGGGTTGGCTTGGAGTTTGGCCAATAGGATTTAGTTGAACATGGTCATTTTCTTGTAAAAGGTAAAAAGGAAGCCCTTTCGAAAATAGGGCATCTTTTACAACAAGCCACCAATTAAGGAAACTAATTGTTTTCTTGGGATCAAGAAAGAATAAATGGAACCTAAAAAGGCTAAGCATCTAATGAGTCAAGTTGGTGATGTTCTTTACCTCTTTGAAAGATAGTGAAGGAAAAGACATAGGTGAAGTCATTGTAAAAAAGGCCATAGAAATATGCTAAGGCCAACTTGGCAAGCCACCAACTGTGGATTGTAAGGCTCAATAGAAATCTTGCTATACCTGTGATGTGCCATTATTTTCTCCTATTTCTTAACCCTTTTTGCACCATTTTAAGTACTGATTAATTTTAATTGTCAAATTAATTAGACAGTTTTATTATTTGGGCCCATTCAGCTAATTTGATGTTTTTAATCTAATTTCAGGAATTAATGAAGCATTGAGCTTGAATCCAGAATTGGGCTTGGATTTGAAGAGGACAAACTATTTTATTCTACAAAATTAGATCTTATTTTATCTTATCTTATCTAGATATTATTTAGATTTGATCTCATCTTAATATTATTTCATCTAGATCTTATCTTATCTAGATTTGATTTGATTTTATTTATGGGCTTGGATTTAAAACAAATTTGTAAGCTTTGGGGCTGGAAAACTATATAACAGCACCAAGGTTCTAGTTTAGGTCTCTCTTCTCTCGCCCCTATTTTCGTTTTTTGAGTTTTTCTTTGAGACATTTTTTCGTTTTGCAATTCCAGTAGCAATAAAATTTCGTTCTTCAATTTATAAGTTCATTATCTATTGACTAATGGAAGGCTAAGTCCCCAGTGTTGCTTTCTCTTAAGGATCAAGCGAAGTTCTCCTTGAGGTTCTATTATTACTGTTAAATTCTGTTCATTTTTTCCTCTTCACTAATTACTCTAAATTTCTTGCTATTAATTCATGCATGCTTAGTGCTTGATTAATTGTCTCTGCGCTTAATTTACGTTCATGCTTAATGATCGTTTATGAGTAATTGGTGTATGTGTTGCTTAATCACATAATGAATGTCTTATGTTAAATTTTTCTTAGTAATTTAATTTAGGGTTGGATTAAGTGGTTAAATTGATAAAGGATAAATTCTCGCAACCTAGGATAAGAGACTTGCTTGTGAATCAATGGAAAGCAACGTATTTTAATTCTGATATTTTTCTAATTCAATTTTACTTGCTATTTAATTTACAAAAGCAAACAACCCCCCCCCCCCCCAATTTGTTACTATTTCCTACTATATGTTATAAACATTTGGTTTATCATTGCTCGTTGGGAAACGAACTAGGATCACTTCCTAGTTATTACATTTTAATGTTTATTTGATTCGGGTACGGCCTCGATCAAATTTGGCGCCGTTGCCGGGGAGCAGTGTCCAAAGGTTCATAATAGCTAGTGTCGTGTTAGTGTTTAATTCTTGTGTTCGTGTTTAATTCTTGTGTTAGTGTTAGTGTTAGTGTTGTGTTAGTGTGTGTGTTAGTTAGTGTTGTTTAGTGTCTTGGTATTTTGTTTAGTGTGTGTTCTGTTTTAGTTTTTCTATTAACCGCTTCCCCTATTTCAGTTTTGAGTGTTTTGCTGTGAATAGTGTTTTGCGACCACTTTTGCTTGCGGCAAAACAGAGTAGTAGTGGAAATCATATAGCGACGGATTTTAGCGACCACCCTTGCTGAATTAATTAGGATTTTTTGTTTTGGTAGCTAGAGTTGTTATTTTTGGCTGAATGTTTTTGAGGTCACTTCTTTTGATCCATATTTTATGGGAAAAATAGCTGGAGCCCTTAGTTTGGTCAGATTTGAAAGTTCCAAAAAAGTAGCAAATTTGATTTTTGTCAAAACTTCAAACGACCATAACTTTTGCTCCGGGTATCAGAATGACTATTATTATATATGTATTTGGGGTAGAAAAAAATTTCCCATGTTGTGGAAGCTTTGGCCAGCTGAGGTCTCTTTCTTCCAAAAATTGCAATTCTGTCAAAAGTTTTTTATTTTCCAAGTATTATTCTCTTATTTTTCTTAACTTATCATTTTTAGCTTATATAGTTAGACTTTGAATTTTCATTTGAAATTTTATGTGCTATCTTCTCATCATTTTATAAGGTTTCTCACAAAATTTCAAGTCATTTGGATATCATTTAATGGTAGCTGTAGTTCAAACCTACACTGTTACTTGCATAAGAAGGCAACTAATTGTGCATGCTGAATTTAGTGTATGACTAGAGGAAATCCATCTGACTTACAACCCTTTGATCCTGAGATAGATAGGACATTTCATAGATTAGTTAGACATCGTTTAGTACCTTTTGAGCATCCTGAGCATTCTGTTATTGGTGATTTTGAGCATTATAATTTTGAACATTCTGATTTTGTACATTCTGAGAACATGGCACAACCTCCACCCCGTGAGAGGACTCTAAGGGAATTGGCTGCACCTGATTTCACCTATGAAAGCTTGTGCATCCAATACCCTAATGAGAATGTCCCATATGTTCTTAAAACTGGACTGATCCATTTGCTTCCAAAGTTACATGGCCTTGCAGGTGAAGACCCGCACAAACATTTGAAAGAATTCCATATTGTCTTCTCCACCATGAAACCACCAGATGTCCAGGAGGATCACATATTTCTGAAGACCTTTCCTCATTCTTTAGAGGGAGTGGTAAAGGACTGGCTTTATTACCTTGCTCCACGGTCCATCACGAGTTGGGATGACCTCAAGAGAGTGTTCTTAGAAAAAAATTTCCTGCTTCCAGGACCACGACCATCAGAAAGGATATTTCAGGCATTAGACAACTCAGTGGAGAGAGCTTATATGAATACTGGGAGAGATTTAAGAAACTATGTGCCAGTTGTCCTCACCACCAGATTTCTGAGCAGTTTCTCCTCCAATATTTTTATGAAGGACTCAGTAACATGGAGAGAAGTATGATAGATGCTACCAGTGGTGGAGCCCTTGGAGACATGACCCCTACTGAAGCCAAAAATTTAATTGAGAAGATGGTTTCAAACTCCTAGCAATTTAGTGCCAGAAGTGATGTTATTGTCATTAGAGGAGTGCATGAAGTAGCCACGAATTCATCAAGTGAGACTAAGAAGCTGGAAGGTAAACTAGATGCCTTGGTTAACCTGGTAACGCAACTGGCCATGAATCAAAAATCTGCACCTGTCGCCAGACTCTGTGGTTTATGCTCCTCTGCCGACCACCACACAGACCTTTGCCCTTTTGTGAAACAATCTAAAGCAATTGAATAGCCTGAAGCTTATGCTGCAAACATCTACAACAGACCTCCTCAACCTCAGCAGCAAAATCAGCCACAACAGAATAATTATGACCTTTCCAGCAACAGGTACAATCCCGGGTGGAGGAACCATCCCAACCTTAGATGGTCGAATCATTCACAGTAGCAGCAACAACAACAACAACCTTATTTTCAAAATACTGCTGGCCCAAGCAGACCATACGTTCCTCCACCAATCAAGCAGCAACAACAACAACAGCCCTAGAAACAGCAAACAGTTGAGGCTCCTCCGCAACCTTCCCTTGAAGAACTTGTGAGGCAAATGACTATGCAAAATATGCAGTTTCAATAAGAGACCAGAGCCTCCATTCAGAGCTTAACCAATCAGATGAGACAATTGGCTACACAGATAAATCAGCAACAGTCCCAGAATTCTAATAGATTACCTTCTCAATCTGTCCAGAATCCCAAAAATGTGAGTGCCATTGCATTGAGGTCGAGAAAGCAGTGTCAAGAACCTCAATCAGCAACATCTTCCTTATCCGCAAATGAACCTGCCCAACTTCACTCTTCTCCAGAAAAAGATGATGACAAAAATTTAAAGAGTAAGTTACCTAACAATTTCTATGCAGGTGAATCTAAAGAGAAGCAGCATATCCCTCTTCCATTCCCTCTAAGAGCAATTTCCAATAAAAAAATGGAAGAGGTAGAGAAGGAGATCTTGGAAACATTTAGAAAAGTAGAGATAAACATACCTCTGCTGGATGCAATAAAGAAAATTCCAAGATATGCTAAATTCTTGAAGGAGCTATGCACTAATAAGCGGAAGCTTAAAGGATGTGAAAGAATTAGTATGGGCAGAAATGTCTTCGCATTGATTGGTAAATTTGTTCCCCAAATCCCTGAAAAATGTAAAGATCCAGGTACATTCAACATACCTTGTATTATAGGGAACAGTAAGTTTGACAATGCCATGCTAGATTTAGGAGCTTCTGTTAGTGTGATGCCTCTGTCTATTTTTAATTCTCTATCTCTTGGTCCCTTGCAGTCAATTGATGTGGTAATTCATTTAGCTAATAGAAGTGTTGCCTATCCTGTTGGTTTCATAGAGGATGTCCTAGTTAGAGTTGGTGAACTGATTTTCCCTGTTGATTTTTATATTTTGAATATGGAGGAGAGATTTTCTAAAGGATCAATTCCCATTATTCTAAGCAGACCTTTTATGAAAACTACTAGAACTAAGATAGATGTATATGCAGGCACACTATCTATGGAGTTTGGTGATATAACTGCTCATTTTAATATTATTGATGCTATGAAATACCCATCCGAAGATCTTTCTGTATTTCGTATTGAAATAATTGACCATATTGTTGATGAATACATGATTGATCTTCATTCTAATCTGCATGCCTGTCACTCTTCATGCATTGAATCTGAATTTGTACTTGATCATATGTTTGAATTTGATGCTGAGAGTGAATCTGAATTTGATATTGATTACATGTCTGGTGATGTTTTACCTCTTGAGATTGATTTTATAGAGTCAGATAGAACTAACCATGTTTCAGGAAGTACACATACCTCTAACTTTCTTTATGAGGTATAGTCTCAGAAACCATCCCTTTCTACCACTATCCAGCCGCCCACACCAGAATTGAAGCCTCTACCATCAAATTTAAAATATGCTTACTAGGATGATAGCAAAAGTTTTCCAGTAATTATATCTGCCTCCCTTGTTGATGAGCGAGAGGAGAAGCTGCTATTTGTTCTCAAGAAGCATAAGAAGGCTATAGGCTGGACCCTGGCAGACATTCCTGGTATTAGCCCATCCACATGTATGCATCGAATAAATTTAGAAGATGGGGCTAAACTAGCAAGACAACCACAGAGAAGAATCAACCCGATGATTCTTGATGTAGTGAAGAAGGAGGTAACCAAGCTTTTGCAAGCTGGAATCATTTATCCTATCTCCGACAACCAATGGGTGAGTCCCGTCCAGGTAGTTCCAAAGAAAACCGGCCTCACCGTGATAAAAAATGAGAAGGAGGAGCTGATTCATACTCGGGTGCAGAACAGTTGGAGAGTCTACATCGACTATAGGAGGCTGAACCAGGTTACCAAAAAGGACCATTTTCCACTGCCATTCATTGACCAGATGCTTGAACGCCTGGCAGGTAAATCTCACTACTGTTTCCTTGATGGTTTTTCTGGTTATATGCAAAGCACTATTGCTCCTGAGGATCAGGAAAAGACCACATTCACCTACCCCTTCGGCACTTTTGCCTATAGGAGGATGTCTTTCGGCCTGTGCAATGTCCCTGGTACCTTCCAGCGGTGCATGATTAGTAGTTTTAGTGATTTTTTAGAAAATTGCATAGAGGTGTTTATGGATGATTTCACTGTATATGGATCCTCTTTTGATGGTTGTTTGGATAGTCTGAAAAAGGTTTTGAATAGATTCACTAAAACTAACCTTGTTCTAAATTTTGAAAAATGTCATTTTATGGTTGAGCAAGGTATAGTTTTAGGCCATATTATTTCCAATAAGGGCATTGAAGTAGATCCTACAAAAAATTTTGTTATTTCACAATTGCCTTACCCCTCTTGCGTGCGAGATGTGCGATCTTTTCTTGGTCATGCAGGATTCTACAGGCGCTTTATAAGAGATTTTAGCAAAGTAGCCCTTCCACTGTCCAACTTGTTGCTAAAGGAGGTGGAGTTTGACTTTAATGATAAATGCAAAGAGGCTTTGGATTGCCTCAAAAAAGCACTGACTACCACCCCCATCATCCAGGCACCCGACTGGACAGCCCCTTTTGAGCTTATGTGTGATGCATCAAATTATGCATTGGGGGCTTTCCTTGCTCAGAAAATTGATAAATTGCCTAGGGTGATATATTATGCTTCCAGGACTTTAGATGTTGCCCAAGTGAATTATACTACTACTGAGAAAGAGCTACTAGCCATAAATTTTGCTCTTGAAAAATTTCGTTCTTATTTGCTTGGTACTCGAATTTTTGTTTATACTGACCATGCAGCTTTAAAGTACTTGTTGCAGAAGGCTGATTCAAAGCCTAGGTTGATCTGATGGATGCTCTAGCTCCAAGAGTTCGACTTAGAGATCCGTGATAGGAGCGGAGCACAAAATTTAGTTGTTGATCATTTGAGTCGGATCGAACACGTGTCTGATGAGGACTCACCCATTCGGGATGATTTCCCGGATGATCATTTATATATATTGTATAGTATTTCTGATTCTCTTTCTACTCCCTGGTTTGCTAACATTGTCAATTATTTAGTTGCTTCTGTTTTTCCTCCCTTATCATCTAAGGCTCAAAAAGATAAAATTAAAAGTGATGCTAAGCATTTTATTTGGGATGACCCCTACTTGTGGAAATTGTGCAGTGATCAGGTCATTAGACGATGCATTCCAGATCATGAGACTGACTCAGTCCTGCAGTTCTATCATTCTTCCGCACCGGGAGGTCATCTGGGTGTTCAAAGGACAGCTCGCAAAGTGCTTGACTGTGGTTTTTATTGGCCCACCATCTTTAAAGATGCGTGGAAGATTTGTAGCATTTGTAAGCAATGTCAGAGAGCATGAAGTGCACTTACATGGCGACAACAAATGCCTCAGCAACCTATGCTATTATGTGAGGTGTTTGATGTCTGGGGTATAGATTTCATGGGCCCTTTTCCTATATCTTTTGGTTATGTTTACATTCTCCTTGCAATTGATTATGTTTCAAAATGGGTGGAAGCCAAGCCCACTAGAACTAATGATGCTAAGGTTGTTGTAGATTTTGTCAGATCTAATCTGTTTTACAATCGTTAGTGATCAAGGAACCCATTTTTGCAACAAATCAATGCATGCCTTGCTTAAAAAGTATGGGGTTGTCCACAGGGTATCCACACCATACCACCCCCAAACCAATGGACAAGCAGAAATTTCTAACAGGGAGATCAAGAGAATTTTAGAGAAGATTGTGCAGCCAAGCAGGAAAGATTGGAGTACCAGGCTAGATGATGCTCTTTGGGCACATAGGACTGCCTACAAAGCACCCATAGGAATGTCTCCTTATCGGGTTGTCTTTGGAAAGGCATGTCATCTTCCAGTGGAGATTGAGCACAAAGTGATGTAAGCTCCATTGGAGCTTGTAGGCCTAGGATCTTCTTCATC
Source organism: Glycine soja (assembly GCF_004193775.1). Lineage (NCBI taxonomy): Eukaryota > Viridiplantae > Streptophyta > Magnoliopsida > Fabales > Fabaceae > Glycine > Glycine soja. The sequence continues at coordinate 2,468,372 of NC_041014.1, forward strand.
TATGTATTCCTTTGCTTCTTGGAAAATGAATGGCAGCGGAATGGAGAAAGGAAGAAAGAGAGGAGACGCCACTTCAAGGAGAAAATGAGTCTAGAAGAAGCTCACCACCATAGAAGGCCATGGATAAGAGCTTGGAGAAAGAAGGAGATGAATGAAGGGAGAGGGAGAGAAGAGCACGAAATTTTTTGCTCTAAAAGAGCTCTAAAATTTGAAGATAATATTCAAATGATCAAAGTTAAAAAAAAATGCACCCACATGACCTCTATTTATAACCTAAGTGTCACACAAATTTGGAGGGAAATTTGAATTTCAATTCAAATTTCACTTGAATTTGTGGAGCCAAAATTTCACTAATTATGATTAGTGAATTTTAGTTATGGTTCAGCCCACTAATCCAAGATCAATTCCAAGATTCTCCACTATGTGTGCTTAGGTTTCATGAGGCATGTAAAGCATGAAGGACATGCACAAAGTGTGACTATATGATGTGGCAATGGGGTGTAGTAAGCAAATGCTCACCTCCCCCTCTAAAATTTAATTGGATTGGGCTTCTACCAATTCAATTAAATTTATTTCCAACCACACACATCAAATATTCACTTAGTGCATGTGAAATTACAAAACTACCTCTAATACAAAAACTAGTCTAGGTGCCCTAAAATACAAGGGCTGAAAAATCCTATATTTCTAGGGTACCCTACCTACATTATGGAGCCCTAAATACAAGACCCAAAATTAATGAAACTTTAATCTAATATGTACAAAGATAAGTGGGCTCATACTTAGCCCATGGGCCCGAAATCTACCCTAAGGCTCATGAGAACCCTAGGGCCTTCTCTTGCATCTTTGGTCCAATCTTCTTGGAGTCTTCTATCCAATGCCCTTGGGCGGTAGGATTGCATCATTCCCTCACCCTTGAAAAGGATTTGACCTCAAATCCAGAGGTTCTTGAAACTCATTAATTCTTTCCTCAACACCTATAAAAAGAATAAAAGCATATGTATTAGTGATGTTGGGTATGTTAGAGTACGGTAAGGACTGAAAACCCCTTTCCCGGCCATCTTCCCATAAGAGAATATAGTTCCTCACCAACTCAATGAGTGGTGCTACAAGTATAGAAAAATATGGGACAAACCTTTTGTAAAAGTTTATTAAGATATTGAAGCCCCAAATTTCCCTTATACTTGGTGGAGTAGGCCACTCAGGAATGACCTTTATTCTCTTAGGGTCCATGGGAAGCCCTTGATCACTATTTAAAAAGTTAAGGAAAGTAATGGAATAAAACATACCTTTTTCTTTATTTTCATGTTGATTATTCCTACAAAAAATTACTACAAACCTAAGGTGTCCCACATGAGCACCTAGGTTTGCATTGAAACAAAAAGTAAGAACAAACCTACCTAATGAGTCCCTATGTACACAAATCATGAAGATGTTGGGTGCATGAGTGATTTTACAAAAGAGTGTTGCACCACTCAACACATTCATCATACCTCCTATCATAGGGATTTGATGCCTAATAATACCTATTTTAGGCACCAACAAAGCACAAGGATTTAAGCTCTTACGAACCAAACCCTCATCCAACAACTCCTTTACTTGAGGAATAACCTCAAGCTCAAGAGGTATGGCGGTGCTAAGGGATGTTTCCCTTGATAGGAGAAGGTAGAAAGATTGTTTAAGAAGGAGTGCTATTTTAATATCACCTTTTGTTACAAAATGATTTTCCTTCTTAACAATCTTCTTGGACGAATCTTTTTCCTCCTTTTCCTTCCCCTTAGTCTTTGAAGACAAGGCCTAACTATCCTTCTTTTTCTTTTGTTTTTCTAGTTTTTCTTCCTCATCCCTCTTATCTTTCATAGTTAGTTGATCTTTGACCACCTGTGAAGGTGTTTGAGGATGCAACAAAAATTTAGTGCCAAGATGGGTGAGGGTAATTTCATTAGTTAGGCCATTGTAAATGATCTTCCTATCAAATTGCCATGGCCTTCCTAAAAGAATATGTACTGCCTCCATGGGAACTATATCACAATTAACTTCATCCTTATATGTCCCAATAGAGAAAGGTACCTTCATTTGTTGGTTAACTATCATTTCCCCTTGCTCATTGAGCCATTGAAGTTTATAAGGTTTTGGGTGGGGAATGATAGTGAGGTTCAACTTGGAAACTAATCTTGTGCTACAAAAATTGCAACAAGATCCACTATCCACAATGAGAGAACAAGTTTTATCTAAAACTTTGCATCTTGTATGAAAGATGTTCTCTCTTTGGAATTGAGATAGATCACAAGATTGACCTCCAAGAAGCCTTCTAACCATTAAGAGGTCACCTTCTTCATGGGGGTAGACTTCCTCACTAGACTCTTCACCCCTTACTTCATCTTCACTTCCACTAGAGGAGGGGCAAGAAGTAGTCTCCTCTTGACTACTATAAATGTCTTGACCCCTCATGATCATGGTTTTCTTTGTGGGGCATTGAGAGGCAATGTGACCTCTCCCAAGACATTTGAAGCATTTAATGTTGCTAGTCCTTTCTTGGGAACTAGTCTTATGGGTGTATTTCTCTATGGTCTTACCCTTATCTTCCTTGGGTTTTGAAGGTGCAGCCCCCAAAATTCCATGGGCTTGGTCCTTCCTTGGATAAGAGTGAGAGCCATTATATTTTGAAGAAGACTTTCTTTTAAGTTGTTGCTCCACTCTTATACAAAGTTGGACTAGCTCATCTAGGTCCCTATATGGAAGGAGTTCAACCTTGTCCCTCACTTCCATATTAAGCCCACTAAGGAACTTAGCTATGCTTGTTCTTTTCTCCTCCCTAAGTCCAGCTCTTAAAAGGAGTAGTTCCATTTGTTGTCTATATTCTTCAGCACTCATACTCCCTTCTCTAAGCCTTTGGAGCTTGTCCATAAGTTCACTCTCATAGTAGGAGGGAATGTGTCTCTTCCTAAGGGCACTCTTAAGATCATTCCAATACTCTACTGGAGGATCCCCATGAATCCTTCGTTCCCTAACAAGGGAAGTCCACCAATAGAGGGCATACCCTTGAAAGCTAAGGGTAGCCAATGGAACGTTTCTCTCTTCGCTAATATGATGGCAAGCAAAGAGTTGTTCAACCTTCATTTCCCAATCTAAGTAGGCCTCAACATTATCTTTTCCATGGAAATATGGGAGGCTAATGTTAACCTCTTGAGGCCTTCTATCCTTTTCTCTTCTTTGGTAGTGATGTTTAGTATGTGAACTATGACACCCTCTATAATAGTCGCTAAGTTCTTCACTTAAACTCTTGCAAGAGTTATGACTACTATAGGAGGCATGTTTTTTCTCTTTTCATTTCTTTCATTATTTTTCTTCTTTCTTCCTCTCTTATTTTCTCTCTTTCATCTTGACTTATTTCTTCCACTCTTTTTTTACCTTTTTCTTTTCTCTCTTGTTTTTCTTTCCACAACTTAAGGGATCTCAACTCATCTAATATCTTATACTAGGGGTCCTTAGGAGTAGAACCCTCACCATTAACACTAGATGAAGAATGAAGACTCATGTTGGTTCCTAAGTTATGGTTCTTTCTTGTTGGGGGTTTGAAAAAAGGTAAAAGAAACTATGGTTGAAACTAGCCAAAATAAACACTAAAAGAGGTGTGAAAGATAAGGTAAAAACTAATTGGCAAGTTATCAAGGCGGTTTGACAATGGAGGGTAAAGGAAATAAGCTATGAAGGTAAGCAAGAAATTAAAGTGCAAGAAATGCAAACTAGGCGGATCCTAAGAGTGTTTGGATGACCTCATTTAAGGTTCCCAACAAAACACTCACTATCCTAAGGGAAAATTGCCTAAAATTATTACACACAAATGGAAGTAGGGTGACCTATTGGAGGCTCCCAACTTACTTCCAATGAAAGACCTTTTTGTTACAAAATTTGAAAGCAAAACAAATTGCCAATTACAAAATTACAAAAAAAAAAGTCCTCAATTGTGGTGGCTATTCTCTCTTTAGTGTTTCCCTCAATTTGGAGTGCTTCTTAGTCCAATAGCTCTTAAGGTGGTTGGCCCCTTGCTTCTTTACTCAAATTCTTCAAGATATGGCACCAATACTCCTTTCCTATTCCCTATATGGCAACTCACAAGCAAGGAAACAAAGAGACAAGCAATAACCAAAGACAAAAAAAATGAAATGAAATCTAAACCAATAGAGTTTTAACAAGACAAATTTCCAAGGATTATTCAACAATTAAAGCAATGAAAAGCACAAAAAAAGCAAGCTAGGACTCAAAGAGAAACCTAGAATGGCTCTAGAGTAGAGTAGAAAAACTAAACAAAAAAAAAGACTTAAGAAACCTCTAGTTTTGGCACTTGTTTTCACAATAATTTTCAATTGAAATTTCAGAACTAGGATTGGTATAAAATAGGCACCAATTATAGAGCAAAGTTTGAGCCAAAACAACAAGCACACTTTCCTTTCACTTTTTTTTCCTGGACACTGATTTTTCTACCAACTTGTGCGATTTTTCTTATTTTTTCCTTTAATCTAAATCGCTTGCTTCTTTTTTTATAATTTTCGTCCAGATGTCTAGAAAGTTCAGTAAAACTTTCAGCTCAAAAAACGTAGTGACCAATTCCCAGTAATTTATACAAGTTCGTATGTTCAAGCTGCCAGCACCAGTGATTTCAACCTAGAAATCAAGAGTAGTGTTTATGTTGCTTAAGGCTTGGATAGTTACAATTTGTGTTAGGTTATGCTCAATTATCTTGAATAACACAATTCAAGAGAGCTTATGATGCAATCCTCCCTAGGAAAGGACCAGTTACCAGAGCCATGAGCAAGAGGCTCCAAGAGGATTGGGCTAGAGTTGATAAAGAAGGCCTTAGGGTTCTCATGAACCTTAGGGTAGATTTTTGAGCCCATGGGCCAAGGTTGGGTCCACTCTTCTTTGTAAATAGTAGAATAGGTTGTTTTCTTATTTTGGGCCTTGTATTTTGGCCATTCTAGTAGTATAGGGTTTTAGCCTTGTATTTCAGGGCATTTTGAGTAGTCTTTGTAGTAGGATTTTTTTTGTATTTTCATGTTTTTTTGTCATGGGGGTGAGCTTAGGTGTGTAGCTAAGCTCTAGCTTCTCAAGAAAGCTTCTCAAGGAGGTGAGCTTAGTTTTTAGATGGGTGTGTGTAGCTAAGCTCTAGCTTCTCAAGGAAGCTTCTCAAGGAGGTGAGCTTAGTTTTTAGATGGGTGTGTGTAGCTAAACTCTAGCTTCTCAAGGAAGTTTTCTCAAAGAAACTTCTCAAGGAAGTTTTCTTAAGAAAGCTTCTCAAGGAAGTTTTCTTAAGAAAGCTTCTCAAGGAAGCTACCTAGTCTATAAATAGAAGCATGTGTAACACTTGTTGTAACTTTGATGAATGAAAGTCTTATGAGATACACTTCAAAGTTCCACTTCTTTCCTTCTTTTATTCCTTCAATTTCGTGCTCCCCCCTTCTCTCTTTCTTTTCCTCCATTAAAGCATCCTCTTCAAGCTTCTTATCCAAGGCAATTCTTGGTGGTGAAGCTCCTTCTTCCTTGGCTTATTCCCTAGTGGATGGTGCCTCCCCTATCCTCTTCTCCTTTGCCTTCCGCTGCATCTCCATGGTGAAAAATCACCATTGAAGGACCTCATTGAAGCTCAAAGATCCAGCCTCCATAGAAGCTCCACAAGCAAGCTTCCATCAAGTGGTAATCAGAGCACAAGAGCTTCAAGTAGGTGCTCCTTAAACCTCCATTAATTTTTTTGCTTTACCTTCTCTTCCATTGTTGTTTCTTCATTTTTCTCCATGTATCTCCTCACATGTCTTTTTCTAAATGTTGTTAACATGATTCTTTAGAGTTTCCACCGATTAAACTTGCTATAGAAGTTAGATTTGATTTTCTATGGTTCAAATTTCTTGTTCTTGTTCTTGAACCATGAATTGTGTTGAGTTTAGGTTCCTTTGAGTTTTGTCTTGTTATTTTTTGTGGCTGAAACCTAAACCATAAAATTCTTACAAAAATATTAAAGTAGAAGAAAACCTCAAAAATCTAGAGTGACTTGTTCACCTATTGTAGTTTTGTCATAGAAGTCATGTCTAGTCATGAAACTTGTCACATAAGATTTCTTATGTTGTGCTGAATTTTATTTTCTTGTTTCTTTGTCTAACTCATTTGTTCATGAGTGTATGAAATTCTTTTAGCCTATTATTTGATTTGAGTCAAATCTTTCATGTTAATTAGTCCTTAACATGTTCATGCAAAATTCTTAGAGAGTCTTTGATTGTGAACCTTTTCTTGAACTTTTAGGTTTCTTTATGATTGTGTCTATTGTGAATTTGAGTTTTGGTGATTGAATTGCTGGCTGAAATGTTGATCCTAAGTGAATATTGAACTCCGAAAATTGTGGTAAACAATCCTAGTGAGTTCAACATACATAGGAAGGTTGAAAGTAAGCCCAAGGCAATCAATATACCATGCTTAAAGAAACAAATCGCTGGTGCTGGCAGCTTGGGCATACAAACTTGTAAAAATTACTGAGAATTGGTTACTTCGAATTTTGAGCTGAAATTTTTACTGAATTTTCTAGACATCTAGAAAAAAAGTTATAAAAAAAAGAAACAAGTGATTTGGATAAAAGGAAAAAATACGAAAAATCGCACAAGTTGGCAGGAAAATCAGTATCCAGAAAAAAAGGTGAAAGGGAAGGGTGCTTGTTGTTTTGGCTCAAAATTTATTCTATAATTGGAAATTTCAATTCAAAATTAGTGTGAAGACAAGTGCCAAAGCTAGAGTTTTGTTGAGTCTTTTTTTTTTCAGTTTTTTTTACTCTACTCTAGAGCCATTCTAAGTTTCTCTTTGAGTCCTAGCTTGCTTCTATGTCCTTTTCATTGCTTTAATTGTTGAATAATCCTTGAAAAATTGTCTTGTTAAAACTCCATTGGTTTAGCTTTCATTTCATTTTTTTTTTGTCTTTGGTTATTGCTTGTCTCTTTGTTTCCTTGTTTGTGGGTTGCCATATAGGGAATTGGAAGGAGGATTGGTGCCATCCCTTGAAGAATTTGAGTCCAGAAGCAAGGGGCCAACCACCTTAAGAGCTATTGGACTAAGAAGCACTCCAAATTGAGTGAATCACCAAAGAGAGAACAACCACCAAAATTGAGGACCGTTTTGTAATTTTGTAATTTGCAATTTACTTACCTTCATTGCTTTCAAGTTTTTGTAACAAAAAGGCCTTTCATTGGAAGTGTGTTGAGAGCCTCCAATAGGTTACCAAACTTCCATTTGTGTGTAATAATTTTAGGCAATTTTTGCTTAGGATAGTGAGTGCTTTGTTGGGAACCTTGAATGTGGTCATCCAAACACTCTTAGGATTCACCTAGTTTACATTTCTTGCTTACTTTCATAGCTTATTTCTTTTACCTTCCATTGTCAAATCGCCTAGATAGCTTGCATTTTACCAATTAGTTTTTTTTTTACCTTATCTTTCACACCTCTTTTAGTGTTTATTTTGGCTAGTTTCAACCATAGTTTCTTTTACCTTTTGTTTTCAAACCTCCAACAAGAAAGAATCACAACTTAGAAACCAACATGAGTCATCATTCAACTAGTGTTAATGATGAGGGTACTAGTCATAAGGACCCTCTATCTAGAATCTTAGATGAGTTGAGTTCTCTCAAGTTATGGAAAGAAAAACAAGAGAGAAAAGAAAAAGGAAAAAAAAGAGTGGAAGAAACAAGTCAAGATGAAAGAGAGAAAATAAGAGAGGAAGAAAGAAGAAAAATAATAAAAGAAATGAGGAAGAAAAACTAGAAAAACAAAATAAAAAGAAGGATAGTAAGGCCTTGTCTTCAAAGGCCAAGGGGAAGGAAAAAGAGGAAAAGGATTCCTCCAAGAAGATTGTTAAGAAGGAAAATCATTTTGCAACAAAAGGTGATATTAAAAGAGCACTCCTTCTTAAACAATCTTTCTACCTTTTCCTATCAAGGGAAACATCCCTTAGCATTGCCACAATTCCTACATTTGAGACCTTACCCCCAAAGGTCCAAGAACTCTTACATGAATTTGGTGATATATTTCCCAAAGAGATACCCCCTGGGCTACCTCCTTTAAGGGGAATAGAACACAAAATAGATTTAGTCCCAGGAGCAAGCCTTCCTAATAAGCCAGCCTATAGGACTAATCCTCAGGAGACTAAGGAGATAGAGTCTCAGGTAAAAGAATTGTTGAAGAAGGGCTGGGTCCAAGAGAGCCTAAGCCTATGTGCTGTGCCAGTGTTGTTGGTGCCCAAAAAGGATGGTACGTGGAGAATGTGTACAGATTGCAGGGCCATCAACAACATCACTGTAAAGTATAGGCACCCCATTCCTAGACTTGATGATTTGCTTGATGAGTTGCATGGTGCCAATATCTTTTCAAAAATTGATCTTAAAAGTGGGTATCACCAAATCAGGATGAAAAAGGGTGATGAGTGGAAAACCGCTTTCAAGACCAAGTTTGGTTTGTATGAATGGCTAGTGGTGCCTTTTGGGCTCACTAATGCACCAAGCACCTTTATGAGGCTTATGCATCATGTCTTAAGGGATTTCATAGGTAGATTTGTAGTTGTTTATTTTGATGATATTTTAGTGTACAGTAGGAGCCTAGATGATCACTTAGGACATCTCAGGCAAGTTCTTTCAGTCCTTAGGAAAAACACCCTCTATGCAAATATAGAGAAGTGTACTTTTTGTGTAGATAATATAGTTTTCTTAGGGTTTGTAGTTGGTAGAAATGGGGTCCAAGTGGACCCTGAGAAAATCAAGGCCATCCAAGAATGGCCCACCCCAAAAAGTGTGGGAGATATTAGGAGCTTCCATGGGTTGGCAAGCTTCTATAGAAGGTTCGTTCCTAATTTCTCTACAATTGCATCACCTCTCAATGAGCTAGTGAAGAAGAATGTGGCATTTACCTGGGGTGAAAAACAAGAGCAAGCCTTTGCTTTGCTCAAAGAAAAGCTTACTAAGGCACCTGTTCTAGCTCTTCCTGACTTTTCTAAAACTTTTGAGCTAGAATGTGATGCTTCTGGAGTGGGAGTTGGAGCTGTTTTGTTGCAAGGTGGGCACCCTATTGCCTATTTTAGTGAAAAACTTCATGGTGCGACCCTTAACTACCCCACCTATGATAAAGAGCTTTATGCCTTAATAAGAGCACTCAGAACTTGGGAACATTACCTTGTTTCCAAGGAATTTGTCATTCATAGTGATCATCAATCACTTAAGTTCATTAGAGTGCAAAGCAAGTTAAACAAAAGGCATACAAAATGGGTAGAGTACCTAGAGCAATTTCCATATGTTATCAAATACAAAAAGGGAAAAACAAATGTGGTAGCTGATGCCCTCTCTAGGAGACACACATTGTTTTGCTCACTAGGAGCTCAAATTTTAGGATTTGATAACATTAGGGATTTGTATGCTTTAGATGAATATTTCTCTCCCATTTACAAGAGTTGTGGGAAAAAGGCCCAAGATGGATACTATTTGGCTGAGGGGTATTTGTTCAAAGAGAGAAAGCTTTGCATACCCCAAGGAACCATCAGGAAATTACTTGTGAAGGAGAGCCATGAGGGTGGGCTCATGGGCCACTTTGGGATAGACAAGACCCTTGTCTTACTCAAAGAAAAGTTCTATTGGCCCCATATGAAGAAAGATGTCCATAAGCATTGCACTAGGTGTGTGGCTTGTTTACAAGCCAAGTCTAGGGTGATGCCTCATGGGCTATACACACCTTTACCCATTCCATCTACACCTTGGGTAGACATTAGTATGGACTTTGTCCTTGGGCTCCCTAGAACCCAAAGAGGTGTAGACTCTATCTTTGTAGTGGTGGATAGGTTTAGCAAGATGGCACACTTTATACCATGCCACAAGGTGGATGATGCTTCCCATATCTCAAAACTCTTTTTTAGGGAAGTTGTGAGACTCCATGGTTTGCCTAGGACCATTGTGTCAGATAGAGATGCTAAGTTCCTTAGCCACTTCTGGAAAACATTATGGGCTAAGCTAGGAACTAAGCTTCTTTTCTCTACCACTTGTCATCCACAAACTGATGGGCAAACAGAGGTAGTGAATAGGTCTTTATCCACTCTTTTAAGGGCTCTTCTAAAAGGCAACCATAAGTCTTGGGATGAGTATCTTCCTCATGTAGAATTTGCCTACAATAGGGGGGTTCATAGAACCACCAAGCAATCCCCTTTTGAGGTTGTCTATGGGTTCAATCCCTTAACACCCTTAGACCTCATTCCCCTCCCACTTGACACTTCTTTTATACATAAAGAAGGGGAATCTAGGTCAGAGTTTGTAAAGAAGTTGCATGAGAGGGTTAAGACCCAAATAGAGAACCAAACAAAGGTGTATTCAACTAAGGGCAATAGAGGAAGAAAGGAGCTAGTTCTTAATGAGGGGGACTGGGTTTGGCTCCATCTTAGGAAGGAAAGATTCCCTACTAAAAGGAAATCCAAGCTTAGCCCAAGAGGGGATGGACCTTTTCAGGTCTTGGAGAGGATCAATAATAATGCCTATAGGTTGGACCTCCCAAGAGAGTATAGAGTCAGCACCACTTTTAATATTTCTGATTTAATTCCTTTTGCAGGTGGAGCTGATATAGAGGAGGAGGAACCAACAGATTTGAGGTCAAATCCTCTTCAAGGGGGAGGGGATGATGCAATCCTCCCTAGGAAAGGACCAGTTACCAGATCCATGAGCAAGAGGCTCCAAGAGGATTGGGCTAGAGTTTATAAAGAAGGCCTTAGGGTTCTCATGAACCTTAGGGTAGATTTTTGAGCCCATGGGCCAAGGTTGGGTCCACTCTTCTTTGTAAATAGTAGAATAGGTTGTTTTCTTATTTTGGGCCTTGTATTTTGGCCATTCTAGTAGTATAGGGTTTTAGCCTTGTATTTCAGGGCATTTTGAGTAGTCTTTGTAGTAGGATTTTTTTTGTATTTTCATGTTTTTTTGTCATGGGGGTGAGCTTAGCTATTATAGGGGTGTGTAGCTAAGCTCTAGCTTCTCAAGAAAGCTTCTCAAGGAGGTGAGCTTAGTTTTTAGATGGGTGTGTGTAGCTAAGCTCTAGCTTCTCAAGGAAGCTTCTCAAGGAGGTGAGCTTAGTTTTTAGATGGGTGTGTGTAGCTAAACTCTAGCTTCTCAAGGAAGTTTTCTCAAAGAAACTTCTCAAGGAAGTTTTCTTAAGAAAGCTTCTCAAGGAAGTTTTCTTAAAAAAGCTTCTCAAGGAAGCTACCTAGTCTATAAATAGAAGCATGTGTAACACTTGTTGTAACTTTGATGAATGAAAGTCTTATGAGATACACTTCAAAGTTCCACTTCTTTCCTTCTTTTATTCCTTCAATTTCGTGCTCCCCCCTTCTCTCTTTCTTTTCCTCCATTAAAGCATCCTCTTCAAGCTTCTTATCCAAGGCAATTCTTGGTGGTGAAGCTCCTTCTTCCTTGGCTTATTCCCTAGTGGATGGTGCCTCCCCTATCCTCTTCTCCTTTGCCTTCCGCTGCATCTCCATGGTGAAAAATCACCCTTGAAGGACCTCATTGAAGCTCAAAGATCCAGCCTCCATAGAAGCTCCACAAGCAAGCTTCCATCAGCTTAAGACTTATTTTGATTCACAAATCCAGCAACAACTCAGCACCACAACTCAACTTCATCATAGGCATCATGTAGGAAACTTAGAAAACAAAAAAAAGTTCAAGAACAAGACTACTTCTAGGAATTGATTTAGAACATGTTATGAACTAAATAACATGCATGAATTAGACTCAAAATTCAAAAGATAGGCTAAGAATGACAATAATACATGAACAAATGTATCTAGAATTCAATCAACAAAATAAAAATTCAACACAAACTTAGAACATAATGTGACAATTACTATGACTAAACATGACTCTAAGACAACATGGATTAAGTTATTTACACTTAGATTTTTGTGTTTTTTTTTTCTAATCAATATTTTGGAAGAAAATTTAGATCTAAAGGTTCAGCACAAGAATATTATGAATGAAAAATGATAGAACCTAAAATCAACACAAAAAACATGATTCAAGAGTAGATCTACAAAATTTGAACCATAGAAATGCAAGAACAAGTGTAGATCTAAGATTTAATCGGTTTATTTTTTTGAATCTACTCTAAATAGCACCAAACCACAAGACAATGGAGGATATACAAGGAGAATAAGATGAAGAACAAGGAATTAAAGAGAATTCACCGAACAAAAAGATAGAGGAAGCAAAAGAACATCACTTAGATGAAGATGCTCTGTTACCACATGATGTAAGCTCCATTGGAGCTTGTAGGCCTAGGATCTTCTTCATCAATGGATTCCTTTGCTTCTTGGAAAATGAATGGCAGCAGAATGGAGAAAGGAAGAGAGAGAGGAGATGCCACTTCAAGGAGAAGATGAGTCTAGAAGAAGCTCACCACCATGGGAAGCCATGGATAAGAGCTTGGAGGAAGAAGGAGATGAATGAAGGGAGAGGGAGAGAAGAGCACAAAATTTTGTGCTCTAAAAGAGCTCTGAAATCTGAAGATAATATTCAAATGATCAAAGTTAAAAAAAAATGCACACACATGACCTCTATTTATAGCCTAAGTGTCACACAAATTTGGAGGGAAATTTGAATTTCAATTCAAATTTCACTTGAATTTGAAATTGAATTTGTGGAGCCAAACTTTGGAGCCAAAATTTCACTAATTATGATTAGTGAATTTTAGTTATGGTTCAGCCCACTAATCCAAGATCAATTCCAAGATTCTCCACTAAGTGTGCTTAGGTTTCATGAGGCATGTAAAGCATGAAGGACATGCACAAAGTGTGACTATATGATGTGGCAATGGGGTGTAGTAAGCAAATGCTCACCTCCCCCTCTAAAATTTAATTGGATTGGGCTTTTACCAATTCAATTAAATTTATTTCCAACCACACACATCAAATATTCACTTAGTGCATGTGAAATTACAAAACTACCCCTAATACAAAAACTAGTCTAGGTGCCCTAAAATACAAGGGCTGAAAAATCCTATATTTCTAGGGTACCCTACCTACATTATGGAGCCCTAAATACAAGACCCAAAATTAATGAAATCTTAATCTAATATGTACAAAGATAAGTGGGCTCATACTTAGCCCATGGGCCCAAAATCTACCCTAAGGCTCATGAGAACCCTAGGGCCTTTTCTTGCATCTTTGGTCCAATCTTCTTGGAGTCTTCTATCCAATGCCCTTGGGGGGTAGGATTGCATCACAAAGCATACTGGGTAGTGAAGACCTGCAACTTCTCTATGGATCAAGCTGGTGAGGAAAGAAAGTTGCAACTGAGTGAGTTAGATGAGATACGCCTAGAAGCGTATGAGAATGCCAAGTTCTACAAAGAAAAGACCAAGAAGTTCCATGATAGCATGATAATTAAGAAGGACTTCATGGTTGGGCAAAAAGTGTTATTGTATAATTCTAAGCTTGGACTCATGAGTGGTAAGTTGAGGTCTAAGTGGATTGGTTCTTTTGTTGTTACTAATGTTTTTCCTTATGGTACAGTTGAGATCAAAAACGACTCCACACACAAGAGCTTCAAGGTCAATGTACACCGACTTAAGCCATTCCTCACAAACCCTTCTTTAGTGGACGTAGTGGTGGAAGAGACTTTCTTACTCCACCCTACTCTTCCTCCACCATGACTTAGGGAGTTTTTCTTTTCCTATCTCCTTCTTTACTTTTATTACATTTGTCCGATTCTATTTGATGGTTTAATTGCTTTTAATCTTTTAATTGTGCTACATTAAGGACAATGTGTTGTTTAAGTATGGGGGGGAGTGTTCTTTGGTTTTGGTTTTGATAGTTGTGTTAAATTAGTTTAATTTTGTTAGTTTTGTTGGGTTCTAGTTTAATTTTGTTAGTTTTTGTGTTAAATTTGCATGTTTTTCTTTGAATTATCGGATATATTCAAATAATGGGTAATTGTTCTGAAAATAAAAGTCTCCTGACATTTTGTGATTTGAAATCCTTGTTTTTCCTCTACATGTCATGATAGTTTTGAAAGCTAAATTTGAAAGTGATAAGTTTACCTTTGTGAGAATTTGAGCCATCCATCATCAGAATTTTTTGGTGTGTTTTGCCCCATTGATTGCTTGCACAATAGCCTTGGCTTTATTCTTGTTGATGCTTCCTAATTCACATGCATATTTGGAAATGATTTAGGCAATTTTGTTCTTATAAGCTTCTAGCCAAATGGACTTACCTTGAATTAATTCCTTTGATAGCCCCTTTGAGCCTATGTTCCCCTTTCTTTGTTTTGAAGCTCATTACAAGCCTTAAGTGAAAAACCATGATATCACCTTACCCTTAAGGAATTTTGGAGCTTTGGAATTGTTTTGGGAATAAGTGTGTGTGGGGGGGGAGGGGTATGTTTCATTGGAAGATATGATTTTTGGCCATGCTTAATGTTTTATTTTGGCCATGCTTGATGCATATATATATTGCCTAGTTCTTGCTTTAATCTTCAATTTCGTACTGTTCAATCTAAAAAAAATTAAAAAAAAATCAATTTATGCAAATTCTTCAATTTCGTACTGTTCAATCAAAAAAAAAAGAAGAAGAAAAGAAGTGAAGTTGAATAAATGAGGACTTGATTTGGGAGCCTTGGTTGATTTTGTTGATATTAGAGGGTTTGGGTTTACTACTTGTGCTTAATTTCCACTTATTCCCCATTGCTCCTCTATTCCTTTGGGATTTAGCTACTTATTCCATATTTTTCCCTACCTTGTCCTTGGCCCCATTACAACCTTAAAAGACCTTTTGATCCTCATGTGCTTGTGTTTATGGCTTGATTATCAATTTTAGAATCTTGCCAAGTCTATGTGGTGTTTGTTTTCATGGGTGCTTCGAGAGTAAACAGTAGCCTAGACACTTGAGAGATAGAGTGTATATCTTGTGAGGCTTTATCACTTTTCATTATTGAGCAGATTTACTATTTTGCCATGATTGGGTTGCTTGGATGATTTTCACGAATGTCTTGACTCTTTGGATCTCTTCATGTTAGATGTTACCCATTCCTTTCATTCCTTGATGTTCATTGAAAAATATGTAAATGTTTTGTTTGTCTCTCTTTGATATCCTTGGATTTTGTTCTTTATTTCATTTTGCCCAGGAGTGCAAAAGGCTAAGTATGGGGGGTTTTGATGTGCCATTATTTTCTCCTATTTCTTAACCCTTTTTGCACCATTTTAAGTACTGATTAATTTTAATTTTCAAATTAATTAGGCGGTTTTATTATTTGGGCCCATTCAGCTAATTTGATGTTTTTAATCTAATTTCAGGAATTAATGAAGCATTGGGCTTGAATCCAGAATTGGGCTTGGATTTGAAGAGGACAAACTATTTTATTCTACAAAATTATATCTTATCTTATCTAGATATTATTTAGATTTGATCTCATCTATATATTATTTCATCTAGATCTTATCTTATCTTATCTAGATTTGATTTGATTTTATTTATGGGCTTGGATTTAAAGCAGATTTGTAAGCTTTAGGGCTGGAAAACTATATAACAACACCAAGGTTCTAGTTTAGGTCTCTCTTCTCTCTCCCCTATTTTCGTTTTTTGAGTTTTTCTTTGAGATTTTTTTTGTTTTGCAATTCCAGTAGCAATAAAATTTCGTTCTTCAATTTATAAGTTTGTTATCTATTGATTAATGGAAGGCTAAGTCCCCAGCGTTGCTTTCTCTTGAGGATCAAGCGAAGTTCTCCTTGAGGTTCTATTATTACTGTTAAATTCTGTTCAGTTTTTCCTCTTCACTAATTACTCTAAATTTGTTGCTATTAATTCATGCATGCTTAGTGCTTGATTAATTGTCTCTGTGCTTAATTTACGTTCATGCTTAATAGTCGTTTATGAGTAATTGGTGTACGTGTTGCTTAATCACATAATGAATGCCTTATGTTAAATTTCGCTTAGTAATTTAATTTAGGGTTGGATTAAGTGGTTAAACTGATAAAGGATAAATTCTCGCAACTTAGGATAAGAGACTTGCTTGTGAATCAAGGGGAAGCAACGTATTTTAATTCTGATATTTTTCTAATTCAATTTTACTCGCTATTTAATTTACAAAAGCAAACAACCCCCCTCGCCCCCCCCCCCCCCCCCCCCAATTTGTTACTATTTCCTATTATCTGTTATGAACATTCGGTTTATCATTGCTCGTTGGGAAACAACCTAGGATCACTTCCTAGTTACTACATTTTAATGTTTATTTGATTCGGGTACGGCCTCGATCAACCTGGATGTAGGTTTGACTCCACAAAGAAAATCCCTAGCAGGCAGGATGCTACCCAAGTTTGTCAATTGTACTGCTTTAGCCTCTAACTTGGCAAAAGGGCCCATCTCCAGCCAATCAAGAACAACATGGTCAACAATTAGGGGATTCCATAAAGCACCCACATCATCTAGTATACCGAAAATGGCCTTTGTAAAGAAGTGATTTAAACCTAAGGTGGTGGACTTAATTCAAAGAGATTCACCTAGAGTGGGATCTTTAGCAGGACAATCCAAAGCTTTGGTTGATTTTAGTTGCTTGGCCGCAAACATTGGAAAATACATAGTGATCCAAAGTTATAGAAATGATAAGGGACTAGATCACTAGATATGTTATGTTTAGCCCTCACTCTTTCTAAAAGTAGAAAGATGGATTTATAAAGAGAAGCTAGGAATAGAACCCTAATTGCTTTAGGATTGTCTGATTTAAGCAAAGAGACATGGAGGGCATATTTAGAAACAATAGCCTTTGAAGAAGAGCATATAAAGTACTTACAAAACCAAAATAAGAGAAAAACATTGTGTTTTGCGTCAAAAACAATATTCTTCTTCTTCATATAAGTCGTGATGAAATGGGGGTAGCCATTGGTGGACAGGTCAAAAGAACACCCTAGGTCTTTAAAGGGTTGGTCGAACAAGGAAGGTGAAATTCTGATACCAATGACAGATGTCGTACCGGATGTCACGACATCACGCTTCAGAACATGCAGATTATATTTGACTGTATGAACAGATTAAACAAGTAAATAACACAAGAGAATTGTTAACCCAGTTCGGTGCAACGTCACCTACATCTAGGGGCTACCAAGCCAGGGAGGAAATCCACTAAAATAGTGTTAGTTCGAAGATCTAACAGCCACTGTTTACAACCTTCTCACCTAACCACTACCCGTGCAACCTCTACCTAAGAGCCACTCTTAGATATGAGAACCCCTCTCACTCCCTCTCAATCACTCTCCCGTGTTTACAAATAAATCAAATACACACCAGAGATTGCTCTCTGAACAATAGAGATCAACTCTACACACTCAGGTCCAACACTTGATGTTAGGGTGACATCAAGGTGGCTCACAAAACACTCAAGTCCCAAAACTCACAAAATAACTCTTCAATCCCGGACTTGGTAGAAAACTCGTGCAGCCTTCATGTTTATATAGCAGTGTGCGTATCTGGGCTGCAACAACTTGCGCTGGACACGATCTATCATTCTCCTGAAAATCTGCACTTAAAGATCTAAAAGATCAAGTTTGATCTTTTAGTTTTTATCTTTAATCTTTAATCCCTAAACGTACTATTCAAGTTTGTAATTCGAACTTTAATTATCTTTTAATTCGTTCCTAAAGATAGATCGCCAAATCTGTTGCTAACTGCACATTAATCTGTTAAAGATATAACAGATTTATGTGTCCAGTATTTTCGGGCAGGATGTCCTGGACATCGTATCCGACATCGTGGATCCTGCAGCTTCAATTCTTCATTTGACATTTTATCTTGCCTTGTGCATTGTGCAGTCCAATCTGATTCCTTGACATAACGTTGGACATCATGTGCAGCAACTCCAGCTTTCCTTCATTGTCTAAGTGCTTATGTTTTAACAAAATTTTAGCCAATCTTTTAAAGCTCAGTAAAGCTAAGCACTAACAATCTCCCCCTTTGGCAAATTTTGTCTAAAACATACTTAGACACTTCCTGAGCAGGTACGAGCAGTTATGCAAGTGGGATCAGCAACTTTCATTATCAGAGTAATCAAGCACAGCGGTATCTGTAGTGGCGACAGCAAAATTCTGCAAGTTGCAAGTCGTTTCCAGGATGTCAAGACATCTCACGTGACATCAGCTTTCTGCTCCCCCTGTCTCCATGCTCCTACTGCTGTGAAGCAGTTCACTGCGGCATCTTCTATCAGCTACTAGTCTTTTCCAGGAAGTCAAGACATCTCATGTGACATCAGCTTTCTGCTCCCCCTGTCTCCATGCTCTTACTGTAGCATCTTCTATCAGCTACTAGTAGTTACAGTAGCTTACATCAGTCATCATCAGCAGCAGCAGTCTCCCCCTCAAAATCATATACATACAACTCCCCCTCAAAATCATGAATCATGCATACATCATATCCTACTACTCAAAATCATAAATCATGCATAATACTATTACTCCCCCTTTTTAGACAGAATTTGACAAAAGTAGAATGCATGCAAATATTACAGACCAATAGCAATCAATTGTTCAAAGGGACATGCCCTTATAGCTAGTAAGAGTAAAAAGCAAAAATAAAGGTCTGATGGTCATGGGGTGGCTTCAGAATCATCATCATCTGATTCTGTATCCTCTGCTGCATCTTCTTCTTCCTCAGCTGCTTCTTCTTCTTCCTCAGCTGCTTCTCCATCATCAATGCCACTGTCTGAGAGTCTTTTGATCAGGCGTTCCAGCTCCATTTTCTTCTCTGTGGTGGCTTTGATGGTTGCTTCCAGCACCTTGCATGTGTCCTTGAGTTCAGCAATCAAAGCATCCTTGGACACAGCACCTGAAGCAGCAGTTTTCCCTGATGTCGAGACAATGTCTGGGACATGTGTCCCCTCAAACAGTTTGTAATGCAGGGACAGAGCCGATTCTCTCTTCAGCACAGAGTCAATGTTGTTTAAAATATTGGGATGTTGACTCAACATAATGCCACACAATACAGTTGGGAAGGCAATGGGTAATTTGACAGCAAAAGATTCTTAATGCTTAACAGTTTGATCAAAAATATAGTTTCCAAAATTAAATTTGGACTTGGTTCCAACAGCATACAGAAATTTACCCAAACCTGTGGCAACAGTGGAAGTATGATTGGTGGGTACCCAGTTTGCAGCGCCAATCCTATGCAGGATTGCATACTTCACACTTAGCTTCCCTGCAGAAAGCTTCCCTTTCTTTGGCCAATGCTGGACTTGTTTGGCAGTGATTTCCTTGGCAATTTGATGTTCAGAAACAGCAATATCCACCACTCCTTCAGTTGGTCTGCCCAGGTATTTGTTGATTACAGCAGGGGAGAATCTAACACATTTTCCTCTGACAAACACTTTCTGATATTCATCACTCTTTCTGTTTGTTATGTCAGAGGGAATGTTGACAATGAATTCCCTGACTAGACTTTCATAGCAATCTCCCAACTTGGTGACAGTTTTCAGCAGTCCAGCAGCCTTGATGAGGTCCATGATCTCCTTGCAATCCAAGGCATTTCTTCCCAGTTCTCTTTCTAAAGCAAGCCTGCGTTGATATACAAATTTCCACCTTTCAACATTGCCAATGGAGTGGAATGAAATGTTGTCCAATGGTGCATCAGGGACATTTCCAGGCACCTTTTTCCCTGATTTCTTGGCTCTCTTGATGTCGGGAACATCTAGTTCGACATCATCATCAGAATCAGATGAGGAAATTTCTTTCCTCTTCTTGGAAGGGATGGCAACTTTGCTCCATCTGGATGTGGTAGGAGTGATTGGTGTGCTCTTCTTCTGTGCCATAGTTTTGATTCGTCCAGACCTAGTAATGGGGGTTTTTCCTTTTCTGCTTTGTAATCTTTCTGCAATGCCAGGTGCCAACTTGTTGGCAATGGGTTCCTCATCAGATTCTACTTCTTCTAGGTCAATGAGGTCACCTGGAGCAGGTTCTGGTGCCCTTGGTGCAGGGGTCTCCTCTGTGGCTTGATCCTCTTCCTCTGTTGATCTCTCTTTGCTGGATGAAGAGAGGTCTTCAGCATTTGGGTTGGAAGATGTTGGAACATCTTTATCAGCATCAGGGACAGAAACATTTGGGGTGGAAGATGTTGGAACATCTTTATCAGCATCAGGGACAGAAGCATTTTTCAAAATGCTACTCACAATACTGCGGATCTTCTTATCCATCTCCGTGTCTACTACCCTAGGACTTGCTGCAAGGCTAGGGTTTTCAGAAGTCTTCACTCCCTGTTGTCGTTTGGGGACCAGTTTCTCAGGAACAGGGGCTTGACCAGGAATCATTTGTATGGGTTGGATATGGAATTCAGGTTGTTCCTGGTTTGATGGTGCTTTGGTGGATGATGGAGATGATGGTACAGAGGGTGAACCAGGAGATGAAGTTTCTTTTGGTGAGGTAGCCATGGAGAAGCAGAGCCTTTGGAATGGTTTCGTAAATCTCTGAGAGCTGTTGGGGAATGCTGAAAACGAGATTACCACGAAAATATGAGTTTGAATGAGGAATGTAGAGGGACGTGTGAAGCAACGGTCGAATTTGTTTTGGCCCAGTAGAGAACGCGCTATTAACGTTTGAGCACGTTCAGATAAAAGTAATTGCTATAAATCCTCTAGCAGACAAATGCCCAGCTTGCCCCTCAGTTTTTCAAACTGATTTGCATCCAATGCCTTTGTGAAAATATCTGCTATTTGTTCCTCAGTGTCAACATGCTCCAGTGTGATAACTTTATCATCAACAAGATCTCTAATATAGTGATGTCTAATGTCAATGTGCTTGGTTCTGCTGTGTTGAACAGGATTTTTAGAAATATTAATAGCACTCATGTTGTCACAGTACAATGTCATGACATCTTGTTCGACATTGTACTCCTTCAGCATCTGCTTCATCCAAACTAGTTGTGAACAGCTGCTTCCTGCTGCAATATACTCAGCTTCTGCAGTAGATAGGGACACACAGTTCTGCTTCTTGCTGAACCATGAAATAAGATTGGTTCCCAAATAGAAACATCCACCAGAAGTGCTTTTTCTGTCATCTGCACTTCCAGCCCAATCAGCATCACAATACCCAACCAGCATTGAACCTGAACAATGACAGTACATAATCCCATAGTCACTGGTGCCATTTACATATTTCAGAATTCTCTTTACTTGATTCAAGTGACTTATCTTGGGATTGGCTTGATATCTTGCACAAACACCTACTGCAAAGGTGATGTCAGGTCTGCTTGCTGTTAAATATAGTAAGCTCCCAATCATGCTTCTGTACAGACTTTGATCAACACTGGTGCCAGCTTCATCTTTTGACAGCTTCAAGTGAGTAGGTGCAGGTGTTCTTTTATGGCTGGCATTTTCCATCCCAAACTTCTTGACAATGTTCTTTGCATACTTGCTTTGTGAGAGGAATATGGAGTCTTCCATCTGCTTCACTTGGAGTCCCAGAAAATAAGTCAGCTCTCCAACAAGACTCATCTCAAATTCAGATTGCATCTGTTGGACAAAATGTCGAAGCATCTCATTCGACATCCCTCCAAACACAATGTCATCAACATATATCTGTGCTATCATCAAGTTTTCAGCATCTTGTTTGACAAAGAGAGTCTTGTCAATTCCTCCCTTCCTATACCCTTGCTGAGTAAGGAACTCTGTTAGCCTTTCATACCAAGCTCTTGGAGCTTGCTTCAATCCATAGAGAGCCTTCTTGAGCCTGTATACATGATCTGGATGAGTTGGATCTACAAATCCCTTTGGCTGCTCCACATAGGCTTCTTCATTCAGGTATCCATTCAGAAACGCGCTCTTCACATCCATCTGGTACAGCTTGAATTTGAGGATGCAAGCTACACCAAGTAACAATCTGATGGATTCAAGTCTAGCAACAGGGGCGAAAGTTTCATCAAAGTCTACACCTTCAATCTGAGTGTAGCCTTGAGCAACAAGTCTGGCCTTGTTTCTGGTTATAACACCTTCTTCATTGGTTTTGTTCTTGAAGATCCACTTGGTGCCAATTACATTAGTTCCCTCGGGTCTAGGAACTAGCTCCCAAACTTCATTCCTTTTGAATTGCTCCAATTCTTCTTGCATAGCATTGATCCAGAACTCATCAGTCAGTGCCTCTTTCACATTCTTAGGCTCAATTTTGGAGACAAAACATGAATTGGAGACAATCTCAATCTCCCTTGATCTTGTAGTGACTCCTCTGTTTGGATCTCCTATAATCAGCTCCTTGGGGTGCATCTTCTGGATTCTGATGGAGGGTCTCTTGTCAGGTTGATTGATGTTTGGTTCATCTGTAACAGAATCAGAGTTTTCTGCATTTTCTGCACTTTTAGCTGTATCTGCTACATTGTCTCCCGATGTTCTGACATCTTCTTCGACATCCTTCTTTCTTGCTGGAGTTAGATCATCAACAACCACATTGATGGATTCCATCACAGTTCTGGTTCTGGAATTGAATACTCTATATGCTCTGCTGTTTGTAGAGTATCCCAAGAATATTCCTGCATCACTTTTGGGATCCATCTTTCTCCTTTGCTCTCTATCTGCCAAAATGTAACATGGACTTCCAAAGATGTGGAAGTGCTTGACAGTTGGCTTCCTCCCTTTCCAGATTTCATACAGTGTGGTTGGAGTCCCTCTTCTAAGTGTGACTCTGTTGTGGATATAGCATGCTGTGTTCATGGCTTCAGCCCAGAGATTATAGGGAAGTTCTTTGGCATGAAGCATGACCCTAGCAGCTTCTTGCAAAGTCCTGTTTTTCCTTTCAACTATGCCATTTTGTTGTGGTGTAATGGCTGCAGAGAACTCATGAGTGATGCCTTCAGATGTGCAGAATTCAGTAAACTTGCTGTTTTCAAACTCTCTGCCATGGTCACTTCTAATTCTCTTGATGACACAGTCTTTTTCTCTTTGAATTCTTAGACTCAACTCTTTGAATACTTCAAAGGTGTCTGATTTCTCTCTGATAAAGTTGACCCAGGTAAATCTGGAGAAATCATCCACAACAACATAGGCATACCTCTTTCCTCCAAGGCTTTCAACTTGCATAGGCCCCATCAAGTCCATGTGAAGTAGTTCCAGTACCCTGGAAGTGGTCTGATGTTGAAGCTTCTGGTGGGACATCTTGACTTGCTTTCCAATCTGACATTCACCACAGATTCTGCCTTCTTCTATTTTCAGATTGGGAATGCCTCTAACAGCACCTTTGTCAATGATTTTCTTCATGCCTCTTAAGTGCAGATGTCCAAATCTTTGATGCCATATTTTGACTTCATCTTCTTTGGAGGATAGACATGTGAAGGAGTAACTGGTTTCTTGAGGTGTCCATAGGTAACAGTTGTCCTTTGATCTGCTGCCCTTCATTAGAACTTCACTCTTCTCATTTGTCACCAAGCATTCTGACTTTGTGAAGTTTACATTGAATCCTTCATCACACAACTGACTGATGCTGATCAGGTTTGCAGTCAGTCCCTTCACCAGCAGTACTTTGTTCAGACTAGGAAGTCCATCATGGGCTAGCTTTCCCATTCCAGTGATCTTTCCTTTAGAGCCATCTCCAAATGTCACATAGCTAGTGGAGCAAGGTTCAATGTTCACCAGGAATTCTTTAACTCCTGTCATGTGTCTGGAACAGCCGCTATCTAGGTACCAATCTTCCTTAGCTGATGCTCTAAGTGAAGTATGAACAACAAGACTAACAGTCTTGTGTTTTGGAACCCACATCATCTTCCTTCCACTGCTGCTACTTTGATTTCCATGATGTGGATGGCCATGTAAATGATAGCAAAAGGGCTTTATGTGACCATACTTGCCACAGTAGTGACACCTCCACTTCTTTCTTTTGCTCCTTTTCTGCTGCGTTCCATGATGTCGAGACCGATGTTGTGACATCGTGGCTCCAGTGCTGTTTTTGGCAGGAACAAATTCTGTCATGGTTGTTCTGCCAGCAGATTTATGATTTGTCATACCCTAATTTCGTCCGGGGACCTTTGCTCGATGACGTGCGACCATTCTTTGGTCCTCGTGAGGTGCTTGGCACCCATCATTAGGCAATTTGTGAAATTCCAGGACATGCCGAAAAACCAAAAAAATATTGATGCACAATCCGTAAGTTTCCGTGACACACCGGAAATCAAATGGAAGCATCGTTGCATAATTAAGTGAGGTTCCGTAACATTCCGTAAGTCAAAAAGGGGATGATTATGTAATCCGCAAGGTTCCGTAACATTACAGAAAGAAAACAAGTATCGTTACGAAATTCGTAAGTTTCCGTAACTTTACGAAAAAAGAATCACCAAAAAACAGCAGAGGGGGTGTACTTAGTAAAAATGGGGGTGCAAATAGCACCCAGGCCCACTTGGGCCCTCTGGAATATTCCTCCAGAAGGCGGTTGCTTCTGGAGGAAGCAACCCTGCTCGCCTGGGCGAGCTGAGCTCGCCTGGGCGAGCTGGGCGGCAACCACCTCCCTATTTTGCTATAAATAGGGGAGGAAGGCAAGAAGGAAGGTGGGCAGCCCCTTTGGCACTTCTCTCTCTTTCGAAATTGCTTGGAAAAATTGTTTCCGTGAAGAAAATCTAAGCCGAGGCGCTTCCGAAACGTTTCCGTAACGTTTTCCGTGAGGAATCTCGCAAAGATTTCAATCGTTCTTCGACGTTCTTCATTCGTTCTTCATCGTTCTTCGATCTTCAACGGGTAAGTACCTCGAACCAAGCTTTTCGATTCATTCTATGTACCCGTAGTGGTCCACATTGTGTTTCGTGCATTTTTATTCTCGTTTTGTTTACTTTTTATACCCCCTGTTGACGTGCTTAAGCCATTTTACTTAAGTCATTTCTCGCTTAACTTAAAAATAAAATAAATTTCCACCGAACGTTTGAATTGTATTATCCATTAACTTCGGTTAAAATAAATTCCGACCGTTCGGTCGTGCCGTAACCACATTGGAAATCAAAAAGAGGTAAAAAAATAATATAATAATCAAAAAAACATCTTTTAGTAAAATAAAGCGAAAAATCAAGTGGACATTTTCTCTTTGGGATTTCTCATTCTTAATCGAATTGATTAATAACTAAAGTGAAACTAAAGGCTAAAATCAATTCGCCTAGTCAAGCTCGTCCATAAAAAATAGGCTTTTGAAGTTTGTCATTTCATTTCCTCACTAAGTAAAATGGATCATTTTTAAGGTCCAACGCCTTAAAATGATCACCTCTTAAAGTAAAAAAGAATCACTTGATAAAAAAGAACTACGTAGGTCTGATTTTCTCATCCCAAATTGAT